>NC_067495.1:137575885-137656992 GCF_947179515.1 Apodemus sylvaticus | reverse complement strand
AGTTTCTTTCCCAACACACTGTAGCACATATTGTCATTTGTTTTGCAGTGATAGTCGTTTTGGTAGGGGTGAGAAGAAAACTCAAAGTAGTTTTATTTTGCATTTTCCTAATGTTCCCCTAAAAGAACAGTCCTTAATATGTTAGTTGACTCTTTATATCTCCTCTTTTAAGAATTCTTTGTTTAGCTCATCAGCTCTATTATTTTAAAATAGCTTTTAAGGTTCTATCATTAACCCTTTCCCTACCCTGTCACCAAACCATCTCAGGTACCCGCTTGCTATTTTTCAGTTCACAATCTTGTTTTCTTTGTTATCACACACACACACTCACATACACACACACACACACACACACACACACACACACACACACACACACACACACATATATATATATATATATCATACATACATATATATACATATGCATGTATATATTTCTAAGCACATGAATAGAACTTGATGAGTCCATGTAATGTTTCTTTTAGGTATATGCTTATCAGGATTTTAGTTTCTTTTTTTTTTTTTTAATTGAGTATCTTCTTCATTTATATTGTCAATGGTAAAACCATTCCCAATTTCCCCCCTCCCAAAAGCCCCCTCCCCAAAGATTCCTTACCCATCCTCCCACCCCCTGCCTCCATGTATATGCCCCTCTACCCAACACAGTCCCACCTCCCCCACCCCACACCATCACCTGTCCTTTTCCCTTTGTTGGGGCCTCTATTGAGCCTTTACCTGACCAAAGACCATTCCTCCCACTGATGCCCAATAAGGCCTTCCTCTGCCACATGTTTGGCTGGAAACATGTGTGCCCCTTAGTTGATGCTTCAGTCCCTGGGAGTCCTGGGACATCTGGGTGTCCGAAGTCATTGTTCTTCCCATGGGGCTATAAACCCTTTCCGCTCTCCCGGACCAGCCTCCAACTCCTCCACTGGGGACCCCAAGCCCAGTCCAATAGTTGGTTGCTAGTTACTGCCTCTGTATTTGTAAGGCTCTGGCAGGGCCCCTCTGGAGACAGCCATGGCATGTTCCTTTTGGTACATGCTTCTTGTTGTAGTGTCAGGGTTTGGTAACTGTTTATAGGATGAATCCCCAGGTAGGGCAGTTGCTAGGTGGCCTTTACTTCAGTCTCTGCTCCACACTTTGTCTCCCTTATTGCTCCTGTGAGTATTATGTCTCCTTTCTCAGAGGAACCATAGCACCCTCACTTAAGTCCTCCTTCTTCTTGAGCTTCCTGTGCTGGGTGAATTGTAAATTGTTTATTTTGAGCTTTTGGAGTAGCATCTGCTTATCAGTGAGTGCATACCATGTGTGTTCTTTTGTGATTGGGTTACCTCACTCAGGATGGCACTTTCTAGTTCCATCCATTTGCCTAAGAATTTCATGAATTCATTGTTTTTAATAGCTGAATAGTACTCCATTGTGTTTATATACCACAGTTTCTGTATCCATTCCTCTGTTGAGGGACATCTGGGTTCTTTCCAGATTCTGGCTATTATAAATAAGGCAGCTATGAACATAGCAGAGCATGTGTCCTTATTACATGTAGGAGCACCTTCTGGGTATATGCTCAGGAGTGGTAGAGCTGGGTCCTCAGGTAGTACTATGTCTAATTTTCTGAGGAATCACCAAACTTATTTCCAGAGTGGTTTTACCAGCTTGCAACCCCACTAACAATGGAGAAGTGGCTCGCTTTTTTGTTTGTTTGTTTTTTACCTTTTTGTATATTTGAAATAGTAATCCTTTATATGGTACAGAGCCTGCAAAGATTTTTCTCTCATCCTCTAGGTGGCTGGATCTTCATTTGACTAACAGTCTCCATTGCTGTGCAGAAGCCCTTTAATTCTTGAGGTCCCATTTGGTAGTAATTAGCCTGATTTCCTGAACAACTTAAGTCATACTCCTTATTCATGCCTACAGCTTGAGTGTTTTCCCTACTTCTTCCCCTAGCTCATTCAGATCTTCATGTCTTTTTTTAAGCACATCCCTAGGCAATGGCTTGCTACCCTTCACACACTAGATCAAATTGCACATTGCTTAAACAGATATCTAAGGTACAAACTTGGGTGTCCTTCAAGCAACTGTTATTTACACCTCTTCTTCCTAAATAAACAACCCCCATGTTTCCTATTGGCACACAATTCTTTCAAACTCTTTATACTTCTTTTGGAGCTGTCCCTATTTGAGGCACCCATTATCTCCTAGAGACAACTATAAGTCAGTGCTATGTACTGTGTGAGGATGTCTTTTTAGCAGCACTGTTGGTTCTGGATGTTTAATGATATGGCACATTTTCAAATACAGTTCTAAGGAATTAGTATAAACAAAGTGAAACTATAATAAATAGAGTCTTACTGTTTTACAGAGGTCAGCTAAGTGGTTTTCATCAGAATCCTTCCTAACATTTTGCTTTCTTGTTTGTTTAAATTATCTTAAGTACCCAAATTAAGCTGCTTGTTCTCATTTGATCACAAGACACTTGCTCATTCAATCACTTAATGTATTCTTCATTCACTTCACTCATATTTCCTGAACACCTTTATTTAACCTACTTCAATCCTTGGAGTTGCACCAGATACAGAAATGCAGTCTTCTCTGTAGCTAACATTTCTGGTGGTAAATGCTGTGAGGGTAAATAAAAATCTCATGTGTCTTTGCTGCCACCAGAGATAATGGCATCTGACCAGCTTTGGTTGACTAACTTTTTTACCTCCTCTATCATGCAAGCATACAATAAGAAATTAATGCTGAGATTCAGGCACTGGGTTAAGCATGCAGAATGTAATTGTGACAAAAATCAAAGTCTGAAGCTGGAGGGTACGGCACTAGAGAAGACTTAGGAATTCGGAAATCACACAAGTAGTACAAAGTTGCAAGGCCAGCAGTGTCCCAACCACCTTCATTTTCAAACAGCATAACCACAAGATTTGACACTTTAGTCTCTCTTCTGTGTTAAACTTCTGGAGATTAGCTTGGGGTAGAGATGAAATTTGACCTTTAAAAGTTGTAGGAAAAGCTATCTATATTGCATTTACCTTTGTGTTATTAAGTTAGTTATGAATATTCATTCTAATGAAGCTTTACAACTCATGTTTCCAATCTAAGATGTGTCTTCTGAAAAGTCTTAATCTACCTGACAGGTCCTTATTTCCCTTGGATCTCAAATTCTTTCATTTTATAACATAAGTCTTTCCTCTGGGCTTTCATCACAATGAAGTCTCTTTGTATCCCAAATGAATTCTTACAAGGTTAAAAAAAAAATATCACCAAGAAATAATTTATCTTGCTGGCTCTATTTCCTACCAAAGATATTGTTTCTCATGCAATTCGTTGGTGGTGATGGAAATAAAACTGATTTAATAAGAAAAATAAGCACTAAGAACCGAGAACCCCTGGGGCAAACCTGCTTGGGATGCTATATAGAAGTGTCCTTTACTTTTACCTAGCAGGCTTTTTGTTGGGATCTAGTACTATTATACTTGTTCCTATCCCTTTTACTAGTAGCAATTGTAATTCCTTACACTACTACCCTAGGGCACATTCTTTAAGGAACTTGACTCACCTGAGTTACCTGAACAACTCAGTAACATTTCTGTTGTATTTGGGAATGGTACCCATCACATGGCCAGTGCTTTACCTCTAGCATGTGCTTTACTTTTGTATTTTGTGACACCTGTTTTCTAGTAGTAGTACCTATGTTTGTAACATTCTGAATTACTAGTAAACAATTTTGTTTTAGTAAGGTTAAGGCTGAATTGTCACATCTAGGTGTTGACTACATAGTTCTGGATACTAATTAGTCCAACTCTATATTTTGGCCAAACATGCTACCTTGATTAGTGGTATTACATCTGCATCTTCATGATACTACTACTAAGAGATTGAGAAATCCTATATGCTTTTCATTATTTTATTGTCTCCAAGAAACTTGCCAAAGTTTACTAAAGAAGGCTATAACAGATTAAATGGTGAATTCCTACTGCCCCCCCCCCCATGGATGTACTCATATCCAAATAAATGTTATTTGAAAAAGAAGAATATTTGAAGATGTAATTAAATGAATGTAATGATGTAATGATGTTGGCAGATCCACAATCCATATAGGAACACAAGGGGAAAAGACAGAAATATCTAAGAAGGTGAAAACATTGCAGAGAGCAAAGAAAAATTGATCTTACCAGAGTACTCAGAGCCACAAAGGACTAGTAAAAGCCAAGAACAAACTATTCTCCAGAGCTTTCAGAACAGGTATGAGCCTTCCGGCTCTTTCATTTTGTTACTGTGATATCCAGACTTGGGAAACAATTGAATTCTGTTGTTTGAAGCCAATTGGTTTGTGGTTATTTGTGACAACAGCCTCTATAAACAAACATAGAAATATTTTTGGATGAGTTTGCTCTTGTTTTTCTGTTGTTTGTTTGTTTGAGACAGGGTTCTCTGTGTAGCAGGCTGACCTCAAACTCTGAGATCCACCTTCCTTTACCTCCTGAGTGCTTTGACTAAAGGTGTGTGTCACCATGCCCAGCTCACATAGTAACTAAATGAAGCTTTCTTTTCAAATACTTACTAATTGTCATGATTCTCATTAATGTCTGGACATCTACTCTATTGTTCCCCATTCTGATTCTTTAAAGACTAAGCTCCGTTTTTACCACTACTGAGAAAGGTACAACTTTTACCCTTCTCAAAGTTAGAATTTTTACTTCAGAAACTTTAGAAAAACTGATCAATATTTTAAATTAAAGAAAGAAAGAAAGAACAAACTTCTGCACCACAAAGAATGCCTTCAATCAAAATTGCTCAAGCCTTGGTATAGTGGCTTATGGCTTGAAAATATAAACCTCTGTTCTATAAACCTCTAGAAAAGAATATGATTAAATGTGCCATTAAATCTTGATGCAATATGATGTGTATTTTATTCATGCATAATCTATTTATTCTGACTAGTTTTTTTATTCGATATATTCTTTATTTACATTTCAAATGATATCCTCCCTCCCAGAAAGTCCCATAAGCCCTCTTCCCTCCCCCTGTTCCCCAATCACCCCCCTTCCACTTCCCTGTCCTGGTATATCCCCTACACTGCTGCAATGAGCCTTTCCAGGACCAGGGGCCTCTCCTTCCTTCTTCTTGGGCATCATTTGATATGAGAATCCTTTCTTTGGTATTCCGAGATTCTGGGCTAATATCTGCTTATCAGTGAGTACATACCATGTGTGTTCTTTTGTGATTGGATTGCCTCGCTCAGGATGACATTCTCCAGTTACATTCCACTTGCCTAAGAATTTCATGAATTCATTGTTTTTAATAGCTGACTCTGATTTGGATAGCTAATTAATATTTCATATGTAGATTTTATGTGTCTGTGTGTGTGTGTGTGTGTGTACATGAGTGCAGATACCCATGAAGGTGGGAGGCATTGGGTCTCCTGGAACAGGAATTAGAGGTTATTTGTTAGCTTGGTGCTGAGAATCAAACTCAGGTCCTCTGGAAGAGCAGCAAATTTTCTTAACCTCTGAGCCATCTAGCCCACCTTAAGAAACATTAGACTCTTAACCCACGAATATAAATATAAAACAACCTTTGTCACCTAGTTCAGTCACTAAGATTTCTGCATTTATTGATCCCATTCATCCTTTGGTGGAAAGACCATCATATTTCCCTATGATGTGGGTCTCTTGAAAATATACTGCAATTCCCTGGGAAACTAGGACTGCCTGCAGAGAACCTGAAATGCTTGCTTTAGTTCTGGTGTGAATACTGAGTGCAGAACATCATCCCCATCAAGCGATTCAATATACACTCAATCAACTTTACAGCACTGCCATATTTCCCATTTCCAGTAGCAGATTTCACCCCTGTCAGACTGACAATCTGCATCTCTTGTTAATTGAGGGAGAAATGACAAGAACAAAACTGGAAGTATAATACTATCTGATTGCAAGATATCATCCAAATCCACAGCATGCCAAATGATATACTGCCATAGCAACAGACATACAGAGAAATGAAACCCCCAAAATACATCTATGTAGTTATGCTTAAATGATTTTGGTATGCAACAAGCATACCAAGAACACATAAATGGAAAAGAGTAATGGTGTCTTTGATAATGTGGAGCTGTACAACAGGATGTGTACATGCAAAACTGGGGATTTAGACTTCTATTTCACACCTTACATAAAAGTCAAGTCATTTAACAGATGAAGGTAAGACATAAAACTGTAATATTTGCAAGAGTCATGTGGAAAAATAGGAGGAAAGCTTTGTGCAAATTCTGTAAATTGGTTTAACTCTCCCTGGGTTAATTGCCCTCAAACAGAAGTGCTAAATTGTCTATAGAACATATTAACTAGTCTTCTCCAAGAAGGTCATAGCCAATAGCCTTTTTCTGAACATAGCAATGTAAATAATAATAATAATAATAATAAATTATAATACAATATAATAGTTTATTATTATTATTCCAAGAATTGCTTATACAAATTCATATAATAGTAACAATTGCAGTATTTTAAGTCTAGATACATTGATGAGAACAGTAAGGCACAGAGAGTGATGTAAATTGCCTGCAATTAAACAACAAAAAGGTAGCTAAGAAATCCATTCCAGCCGATTCAGGCAACACTGCACTACAGTAGAGTAACTGCCAACTTTTATCCCAGGGTGAGTCAAATGCCTACAGGAAATCAAGCCTGTTTGCTTATTAAGTATTATTATATAAACATCTTCGAGGAAAAATGAATGGAAAAAGAATTGCTGCTTATGTGACAAGTGACATGAGTGCTTCGAAAGGGAACACACTGTAAAGCTGCTATCCAATACATATAAGACAGTTATTATTTGTGGTAATCATTACAATTTGGATTCTGTGTCATGATTGCTTTGGAAATGCATTAATTTAGTTTCCTGTTTCAATGTAATAAAACTGATATGCCAAATCATAAGAAAACATTTTGGATATGGTTATGTAATAAAAGAATGAAACTTCATTCAACAAATACATTGAAAAGCAACTCTTAGCCCTTTGTTGGGCCTAGCATGGTGGTCCACATCTTTAATCCCAACAGTCAGGAGGCAGAGGCAGAGGCAGGCAGATCTCTATTATTGTGAGAACAGCTTGGTCTATATAATAAGTGTAGTGAATTCAAGGACAGTCGGGAATACATTGCAAGATCCTGTCTCAAAAAAGTTCTAACAACAACAGCAACAAACATAAAATTCAATCAACTGGATACTGATTTGACATAAGCCCCGAGTTACAGTACTGTGTGGAAAAAAGTAAGCATGTTGGGAAGATGGCTCAGTCACTGAAATTTCGGCCTTACAAGTATAAAGACCTGACTTAGATTCCTGGCACTAACTTAAAGCTGACCATGGTGGTACATACAGGTAATCCCAGGGTTGAGTGGTTTAGTGAAGTATGGACATAAGTCAAATTCTTTGGGTTCAATTGGCAGTCAGTCTAGCCAATAAGAGCCACTTTCTCAATAAAAACGGACAGTTTTTGAGTAATGGAACCTGAAGCAGGCCTGTGGTCTGTACATGCACACATGTACACTAGCAAAGAAATGTTCACCGTCTCATGCACACATGCTCACAAACACATGCATTTATGTGCACATACAAGTAAGAAGCTAAATGTATACTTACAATGTAATATGTGCTCATTCTTTTAAGAATAAAAACAAGTAAAAATATCAACATAGGGCTACGTAAACACAAAAATGCTTCTAAAAGAATCTCAAAGAAACTGCTAAAAAATGATTGTTTATGGAATGCCTGAAAGTATAGTTAAAATTTAAAGAGATGAAGGAGGTATCCACAAGAGGTTTGCTAGCAAAAAGTTTTATAGCTTTAAAAGAAGAAGAAGAAGAAAATCCATAGTAATCAGCTTGGGTCAGTGTGCTGAGAGAATTCTAAGGCTAGAAGCAAACCAAGCAAAGCCTTAGATCAGGAGTGTCAAACTCAGAGCAAGCAGACACTTCTTGCTGTCAAGCATATGAATCAGGATATTTTCAGCACTGAGCTTGGATAAACATTTAGTTGTCTTCTCAAGTCCACACTCCAGTGATAAACAAGAATTGACCAAAGAAATGGAAGTTGTTCAGCTTTCAGAACTGGAATCACAAACTAGCCTGAGAAGTCTGTAAGAAAAAGTGTGTTTGAAATACCATTGTTGAGCCTCAAGGGAGAACTGCTGGGGGTGTGAATTAATGGTGGATTCAAATAAAAGATTCCTAAATAGAAGAGAGCAGCTACCCTGGACTGAAAGATTAGCCTCCAAGTATCTTTGGGTCTGTTATTCTAAAGCAACTAATATAGTTTCAGCCTCAGTCTTTCCTATCTGAAATTAAAATCTCTACAGGAAGAGCCATTATAAATGAACATATTCACTTAGCAACCCTGGCTTTTCTGCAACACTCTTATGAAGCTCACACATTCCCATCAATCATGACAGGTAGTTCGGTTTGGCTTTGCCCCCAGCACCCTCAGCACCCAAAGAGCAGATATTGTTAGGCCCTATTGTGTCATTAAACAGTTCTTGTTACTAAGCAATTATTTGTTTTTCCTGGGATCACATAACAGACCAGGGTGAAACTGGACAATGATCCAGGGCTCCGCATAATTGACTTCAGTCTCTTGAATGTTAATTCAAGTTCGTGCAGACTGACTGGTAAATGAATCTGGTCAGGCAGAGAACTACAAGCACACAGCTTATTATAGTATGCATAACCTCATTGTAGACTGGGACTGATGGGATGTGGCATGCATTTAGCTGCATTCCTGTTGAATACATGATACTGAGCAGATATCCTTTAGAGCAGTGGTTCTCAAAATTCCTAATGCTGTGAACCTTTAATACTGGTCCTCATGGTATACTGATCTCCTACCATAAAATAATTTCCATTGTTCCTTCATAACTCATTTTTGCTACTCTTATGAACTGCAATGTAAATACTTGTTTTCCCATGACCATGACACATAGGTTAAGAACCATTGCTTTATAGTCTCACTGCAGCTTTCTACTACTAAAGCAAAACATAGTAACATCCCTTGGTGAATCCTTCTCTCACACACATGTCTACTATGCACAACATCCTGTCAGTTCTACCTTAAGAACACACCAGGAGAAGCCTATGCCTTACCTAATTCAACACTATTTCTCACCAGTATGACTGCAATCACTTCCATACCACTACCTTCCTTCTACTGTGTTATAATCTCAGCTTATCTGTGATGCAGAGGCCACAGTGACCCATATAAAAATCAAACTTCAGTGTGTCACTCAATACCTGAATCTCTGTTGCTGTTTTATTTGAAGCAAAAGCCAAGACTTCCTAGTAACCCCATGCAAACCTCAGTGTGACTGCTTCCCTCCACCCAGTCATTGAATCCATTGGACTTCCTCTCTGGAATGCTCTCCAACAAGAGTCCCATTCTGCTCCTCCTTCAGGTCTCTCTCTCTCTCTCTCTCTCTCTCTCTCTCTCTCTCTCTCCCTCTCTCTCTCTCTCTGGATCAATAGTACTTCATCAGAGATGGGTTTTCTCATCATCCTGTTTAAATGGGATGCTATTCTATTATTTTTAGATTAATATTTTTATTACATATTTTCTTCATTTACTTTTCAAATGTTATCCCCTTTCCTCATTTGTCCTCTGAAAATCCACTATCCTATCCCCCTCCCCCCGCTCACTAACCTATCCATTCCCTCTTCCCTCTCTTGGCATTATCATACATTGGGGCAACTAGCCTACTTAGAACCAAGGGCCTCTCCTCTCTTGGTGTCCAATAAGACCATCCTCTGCTACATATGTGGCTGGAGTCATGGGTCTCTTCATGTGTACTCTTAGGTTGGTGGTTTAGTCCCTGGGGTTACTGAATGTTTGATATTGTTGTTCCTCCTATGGATCTGCAAACCCCTTCAGTTCCCTGGGTCCTTTCTCTAGCTTTTCCATTGGGGACTCTGTTCTTAGTCCAATGGGCTGATGAGAGCATCCACCTCCGTATTTGTCAGGTTCTGGCAGATCCTCTCAGGAGACAGCTATATCAGGCTCCTGTCAGCAAGCACTTGGTGACACACACAATAGTGTCTAGGTTTGGTAACTGTATATGGGATGGATCCCCAGGTAGGGCAGCCTCTGGATGGTCTTTCCTTCAGGATCTGCTCCACACTTTATCTCTGTATATCCTCCCATGATTATTTTGTTCCCCCTTCTAAGAAGGACAATTCTTTACAGCAAGCACAATTTTTTTATATCTCCTGACCACCAGTCTCCAGTGAGGGTGGGTGCAGCAGTATTGTGGTTACAAAATTAGTATCCTTCAGACATATATGTGAGACAATATGGTTTCATAAAAGGGCAAACATGAGGTCATACTGCTGAGCCTGCAGTCTTTACACAAAATCATCTGTCTATCTCCAAAATCATCATCACCTAACCTGTTTAGAGAATTCCTATGGTGTTGCCACCATTGTCCCTAAACCCAAAAAACCCATTGCTAACTTTCTGGGAAATATTTGTATATTATTCCATCCTCAATTTTATAACAAAAATGTCCTATTTTTATTATACAGAATTGAGACTAAGACTGGGGCAACAGCTGCAGAATTGCTCATCTCTGTCTGTGGCTCAAGGTTACTTTCATTTCCACCTAGAGCGAGTGACTATAACATACATGTTTCTTGAATTCTTGAACAGCCTTCACTTTAATATTATTGGTAACATCTAATTTCTGCATATCAAGCAGGGTCCTATTAGATCTTGCCAAGTCACTAAATACCAGTTTAATCAAGAAAGAAAGAAAGAAAGAAAGAAAGAAAGAAAGAAAGAAAGAAAGAAAGAAAGAAAGAAAGAAAGAAAGAAGGAAGGAAGGAAGGAAGGAAGGAAGGAAGGAAGGAAAGAAGGAAGGAAGGAAGGAAAGAAAGAAAAGGGGATCAGGAATAGCCTGGGCCACGGCACCCCATCTCCAGGAAGTGCAAGAGGCCAGCTGTGCACCCACATGCAGGCTGGGAGGAGGCAGCATGCTCTGGTCAGTCCGGCCCTGCAGAGTGGAAGATCCAGTCCTGAGGCTTCTGGTGGGAGCCTTCCGGTCTCCATTTCAGAATCAGGAACAGCCTGGGCCATAGGAACCAGTTCTGAGGACTCCAGCTGGATCCTTCAGGTCTCCACTTCCCGATCAGGAACAGCCTGGGCCACAGCACCCTGTCTCTAGGCAGTGCAGGAGGTCATCTGTGCACCCTGAGACCAGCTGGGAAGAGGCAGCTTGCACTGGTGAGTCCAGCATTGACAACAAGATCAACTAACACCAGTGAGAACTAGATGGCAAAAGGCAAATGCAGGAACGTTACTAACTGAAATCAAGGCAATATGGCAGGAACTGAAGCCAATTCTCCATTAACAGCATGTCCTGGATACCCCAACACACCAGAAAACAAGATTTGGATTTAAAATCACTGGTCATGATGTTGTTACAGGAACACATGACGAACATAAATAAATCTCTTAAAGAAATTCAGGAGAAAATAGATCAAAAGTTAGAAGCCCTTACAAGGGAAACACAAAAATCACTGAATGAAATTCAGGAGAATACAGAAGCCAATAAGGAGGAAACACAAAAATTACTTAAAGAAATACAGGAGAACTTTGGTCAACAGGCTGAGGTCATGAAAGAGGACACACAACTCTTAAAGAATTACAGGAAAACACAAACAAGTAAGGGAAGGAGCTAAGCAAAACGTTCTAGGATCTAAAATCAGAAGTAGAAACAACTAAGAAATCTCAAAGGGAGACAATTTTGAAGATAGAAAATCTTATGAAGAAATCAGGGTCCATAGATGCAAATATCAACAACAAAATACAAGAGATTAAAGAAAGAATCTCAGATGCAGAAGATACCATAGAAACCATGGACTCAACAGTTAAAGAAAATGCAAAGTGCAAAAAGCTTGTAACCCAAAACATCCAGGAAATCCAGGACACAATGAGAAGACCAAACCTAAGGATTATAGGCATAGATGAGAGTGAAGATTTACAACTTAAAGGGCCAGCAAATATCTTCAATAAAATTATGGAAGAAAACTTCCCTAACCTAAAGAGAGAGATGCCCATGAATATACAAGAAGCCTACAGAACTCCTAACAGACTGTACCAGAACAGAAATGCCTGCTGTCACATAATAATCAAAACCCCCAATGCACTAAACAAAGAAAGTATATTAGAGGCAGTAAAAGAAAAAGGGCACGTAACATATAAAAGAAGACCTATCAGAATCACACCAGATTTCTCACCAGAGACTATGAAAGCTAGAAGATCCTGGGCAGATCTCATGCAGACTCCAAGAGAA
Source organism: Apodemus sylvaticus (assembly GCF_947179515.1). NCBI lineage: Eukaryota > Metazoa > Chordata > Mammalia > Rodentia > Muridae > Apodemus > Apodemus sylvaticus. The sequence goes on along the minus strand of NC_067495.1, from coordinate 137,644,640 downwards.
CACAAATGCCAGCCAAGACTACTATACCCAGCAAAACTCTCAATCACAATAGATGGAAAAACTAAAATATTCCATGACAAAACCAAGTTGACCCAATATCTTTCACAAACTCAGCCCTACAAAGGATAGTAGGAGGAAAACACCAATATAAGGAGGGAAACTTCACCCTGGAGAAAATAAGATAGTAACCTTCTTTCATCAAACCCAAAAGAAGATAACCAATCAAATTTTAAAAAATAACATAAAAATGACAGGAAGTAACAATCTCTATTCCTTAATATCTCTTAACATCAATGGACTCAATGCCCCAATAAAAAGACAAAGACTAACAAACTCGATACATAAGCAGGACCCTACATTTTGCTGCATACAGAAAACACACCTCAGGGTCAAAGACAAACACTACCTTAGAGTAAAAGGCTGGAAGACAACTTTGCAAGCAAATGGTCTCAGGAAACAAGCCGGAGTAGCCATTCTAATATCAGATAAAAATGACTTTCAACCCAAAGCCATCAAATGAGACTCTGAGGGACACTTCTTGCTGGTCAAAGGAAAAATACACCAAGAAGAACTCTCAATCCCGAATATCTATGCTCCAAATACAAGGGCACCCTCATTCATAAAAGAAATTTTACTAAAGCTCAAAGCACACAATGCACCTAACACAATAATTGTGGGTGACTTCAACACTGCGCTTTCCTCAATGGACTGATCAGTAAAACAGAAACTGAACAGGGACACAGTGAAACTAATTGAAGCTTTGGACTAATTAGATTTAACAGATATATATAGAACATTTTATCCTAAAGCAAAAGAATATTCGTGTTTCTAAGCACCTCATGGTACCATCTCCAAAATCGATCATATAATTGGTCACAAGACAGACCTCAACAAATATAAAAAGATTGAAATAATCTCATGCCTCCTATCAGATCATTATGGAGTAAAAGTGGTCTTCAATAGCAACAAAAACAACAGAAAGCCCACATACACGTGGAACCGAATAATATTCTATCAATGATACCTTGGTCAAGGAAGAAATAAAGAAAGAAATCAAAGAATTTTTAGAATTTAATGAAAATGAAAACACAACATACCCAAATCTATGGGACACAATGAAAGAGTGCTAAGAGGAAAACTCATAGCCCTGAGTGCCTCCAAAAAGAAATTGGAGAGAGCATACACTAACAGCTTAATGACACACCTGAAAGCCCTGGAACAAAAAGAAGCTATTTCACCAAGGAGGAGTAGAAGGCAGGAATTCATCAAACTCAGGGCTGAAATCAATCAAGTAGAAACAAATAGAACCATACAAAGAATCAACAAAACCAGGAGGTGGTTCTTTGAGAAAATCAACAAGATAGATAAACCCTTAGCCAGACTAACCAAAGGGCACAAAGACGGTATCCAGATTAACAAAATTAGAAATGAAAAAGGAGATATAACAACAGAAACTGAGGAAATTCAAAAAATCATTAGATCCTACTACAAAAACCTATACTCAACACAACTGGAGAATCTGGACGAAATGGACAGTTTCCTAGACAGATATCAGACACCAAAATTAAATCAGGATCAAATATATCATCTAAAGAGTCCCATAACTCCTAAAGAAATAAAAAGGGTCATAGAAAGTCTCCCAACCAAAAAAACCATGGGACCAGATTGGTTCAGTGCAGAATTCTATCAGACCTTCATAGAAGACCTAACACCAATACTCTTCAAACTATTCCACAAAATAGAAACAGAAGGAACACTACCCAACTCCTTCTACGAAGCCACAATTACTCTGATACCAAAAAGGAAGGATAACTTCAGACTAATCTCCCTCACTAACATTGATGTAGAAATACTGAACAAAATACTAGCCACCAGATTCCAAGAATGCCTCAAAACTATAATTCACCAAGATCAGGTAGGCTTTATCCCAGGAATGCAGGGATGGTTCAATGTACAGAAATCCATCAATGTATACCACTACATAAACAAACTCAAGGGAAAAAAAACACATGCTCAATTCATTAGATGCTGAAAAGGCTTTTGACAAAGTGCAGCATCCCTTCATGATAAAAGTCTTGGAGAGTTCAGGAATCCAAGGCCCATAAGTAAACATAGTGAAAGCAATATACTGAAAACAGGTAGCCAACTTCAAATTAAATGGAGAGAAACTTGAAGCAATCCCACTAAAACCGGGGACCAGACAAGGCTGCCTACTCCCTCACTATCTATTCACTATAGTACTTGAAGTCATAGGAAGAGCAATCAGACAATAAAAGGAGATCAAAAGTATACAGATTGGCAAGGAAGAAGTCAAAATGTCACTATTCACAGATGACATGATCATATACTTAAGGATGAAAAAATTCCACCAGAGAACTCCTAAAGCTGATAAACAACTTCAGCAAAGTGACTGGGTATTAAATTAGCTCAAACAAATCAGTAGCCTTCCTCTATCAAAGGATAAAAAAAGCTGAGAAAGAAATTATGGAAATAACACCCTTCCCAATAGCCCCAAATAATTTTATACCTTGGTGTGACCCTAAACAAGTGAAAGATATGTATGACAAGAACTTCAAGCCTCTGAAGAAAGAAATCGAAGAAGGTCTCAGAAGATGGAAAGATTCCCCATGTTCATGGATTGGCAAGATCCATAAAGATGGCCATCTTGCCAAAAGCAATCTACAGATTCAATGCAATTTCCATCAAAATCCCAAGTCAATTCTTCATAGATCTAGAAGGAGTAATTCCAAAATTCATCTGGAATAACAAAAAACCCAGGATAGCAAAAACTATTCTCCACAACAAAAGATCTTCTGGGGGTGGGGGGTGGGAATCACCATCCCTGACCTCAAGCTCTACTACAGAACAATAGTGATAAAAGCAAAAAACAAAACGGTGTGGTATTGGTAGGCAGACATGCAGGAAGATCAATGGAATAGAATTGAAGACCCAGAAAAGAACCCATACATGTACCATCACTTGATATTTGACAAAGGATCTAAAAACATCCAGTGGAAAAAAGACAACATTTTTAACAAATGGTGCTGGATCAACTGGAGGTCTGCATGCACAAAAATGCAAATCGACCCATTCTTAGCTACTTGTACAAAGCTCAAGTCCACGTGGATCAAGGATCTACACAAAAAAACAAACAGACACACTGAAGCTTATAGAGGAGAAAGTGGGGATGAATTTTGAACACATGAGCATAGGGGGAAAGTGCCTGAACAAAACACCAATGGCTTATGCTCTAAGAGCAAGAATCAACAAATGGGACCTCATAAAAGTACAAAGCTTCTGTAAGGCAAAGGACATGGTCAATAGGACAAAACAGCAACCAACAAATGGGAAAAGATCTTTACTAACCCTACATCACATAGAGGGCTAATATCCAATGTATACAAAGAACTCTAGAAGTTAGTCTCCAGAGCATCAAATAACCCTATTAAAAAAGGGGTACAGAGCTAAACAGGGAATTCTCAACTGAGGAAACTCCGATAGTTCTAAAGCACCTAAATAAATGTTCAACATCCTTGGTTATCAAGGAAATGCAAATTAAATCAACACTGAGATTCCACCTCACACCAGTCTGAATCGCTAAGATGAAAAACTCAGGGGACAGCAGATGCTGGAGAGGATGTGGAGAAAAAGGAACACTTCTCCATTGTTGGTGGGATTTCACACTGGTAAAACCACTCTGGAAATCAGTTTGGCCATTCCTCAAAAAATTAGACATAGTACTACCTGAGGACCCAGCTATACCACTCCTGGGCATATACCCAAAACATGCCCCAATATATAATAATGACACATGTTCCACTCTGTTAATAGCTGTCTTATTTATAATAGCCAGAAGCTAGAAAAAATCCAGATGTCCTTCAACAGAGGAATGGATATAGAAACTGTGGTATGTATACACAATGGAGTACTATTCAGCTATTAAAAACAATTCATGAAATTCTTAGGTAAATGGATGGAACCAGAAAGTGTCATCCTGAGTGAGGTAACCCAATCACAAAAGAACACACATGGTATGCACTCACTGATGAGTGGATGTTAGCCCAAAAGGTCAAAATAAACTAGTTACAATTCACAGGCCATTGGAAGCTCAAGACAAAGGAGGACTTCAGTGAGACTGCTTTGGTGCCTCTGAGAAAGGGAACATAATACTCACAGGAGCAATAAGGGAAACAAAGTATAGATCAGAAACTGAAGTAAAGTCCACTGAGAGACTGCCCTGCCTGGGGATTCATCCTAAAAAAAAGTCACCAAACCCCAACACTACCACAAGAAGTGTCTACCAAAGGAGCACACTATGGTTGTCTCCGGAGGGGCCCTGCCAGAGCCTTACACAAACAGAGGCAGATGCTAGCAACTGGACTGGGCTTGGGGTCCCCAATGGAGAAGCTGGAGGGTGGTCTGGAGGAACTGAAGGGGTTTACAGCTCCATGGGAAGAACAATGATTTTGGCCACCCAGATGCCCCAGGACTCCCAGGGACTAAACCACCAACCAAGGGGTACACATGGTTCCAGCCAAAAATGGGGTAGAGGAATGCCTTGTGGGACATCAGTGGGAGGAGTGGTCCTTGATCAGGTAAAGGCTCAATAGAGGCCCCAACAAAGGGAAAACAAGGGAGGGGTGGGAGTGGGTGGGTGAAGAAGCATATATGTGGGGGCAGGTGGTGGGAGGAGGGGTTGGGGGTCTTTGGGGAGGGAGGAAATCATTGAAAGGTTTTACCATTGGCAATGTAAATGAAGGTGATATTCAATAAATTAAAAAAAAAAGAAAAATAACTGAAGAGATCCAATAGAAAGAAACAATCTGATTCAAGTACTTGTGGAAAACATCTTGATATATTATTAAGCTTTGTTTATTTGATACAAGGTAATCAGAAAGAATAAAAGGTAGTTTTCTTCCTGTTGTCTCATTCTCGTGTTTCCAGAAGGGCCCTGCACTTTATTTAGTGCTCTATTGCCATTGTCTTAAAGTTTTGAATAGTTTTATATCAGAAATTGTGATTACTCAGTAAGGTCTCCTAAGACCATGAAACATTTATGTGACAACAGGAGATGAGCTAGCCAGTAACATGTACATACACTATAACCATGTACAGTTTCTCTGAATACATAGCACGTTTGAAAGGATGACCATGGCCAGGTCATGAATCAAGACTGATAGAGTTAGCCATGGTATTGGCTGAAATAGAAGAAGGTATTGGTGGCAGCAATGGCTGAAACACTGAGCAAGAGCAGGCGGTTCACATGATGGTGGCACTGGGACAGTGAGTGCTTGCTTGCCTGATCCCCTAGGCCCATCCATAACTGAGGCATCAACTATATAGAGCAGATCTCTCTCACCAAATACTAGGACGGGCACTACTTAAGCTAAAATGGCAACCTCTGTCTGTGAAGTCTTAGAGCATCAGTATAAAACATACAGTATATTGCAATGAATATATTATGGATAATTAACATTCTTTTACGACATTATGTTTCATGTATGCATATGTCATGAAATGTGTGTAAAGAGAACAGCTTGGTAGATTTGATTCTCTCTATAAATTTGTCTTAAAGTTCAAAGTCAACCCTCTAGGCTTGGCAGAAAGTGCCTTTATAAAACCCACTCCTATTAGGATTTAAAAGAATTTTCTTGGATTAATATCTGCGGAAGCCTTTCAATCAAATAAACATTTTAGAAAAGAATAAATTTAAAGATCATCCCATTTACCAGAAAAGTAGTAATAGTTTCAAATAGGACTTTCAAAATCCAACTGTTAAATATAAAAACAAGGAACTGGAGAGATGGCTGAGGGGTTAAGAGCATTGGTTGATTTTAGAGAACCCAGGTTTGGTTATTGGCACTCACATGGCAGTTCACGGCTGGCTATAACTACAGTCCCAGAAGATCCAACAACCTCTTCTGGCTTTCCCTGGTGCCAGCCACACATAAGGTGTTCAGACATGCATGCAGGCAAAACACTTATACATGCAACCACTTGAGGTAATTGGGGTTGGTTGTACAAGTCCCAAAGACTAGCTCCTCCAGTCACAATTACCTCAACATAAAAAGTGGGTTTGTGCTGGTATACTGAATCAAACACAGTGCTTTAAGTATACTAGGTAAACATTCTACCACTGGCTCTGAATTGTTAAAATATCAAATGTTTTCCAAACATGATTTATGATTTTTAATTGAAAATAACATTTCTGAATATGTACATTTAATGATACAGTAAGTATATTTGCTAAAAAGTGAGACACAATAATTTTGAAATCATTGAAACCACCAAAATCATATTTCTATTTACTGTATTTATGAAATTATAACACCAAAGTACTTTTCTTTGTTTTCTAGGATCTGCCATAATTTACAATTAGAATGCTGATTACAATTAGGATTATGCTGTAATTCACATGGCACTATTATGATAAAATATTATAAGGAATGAAAGCACTTTAGTAAGATAATAAACTTTAATTTTAGAGTTCCAGCATCACTTTATAAACTAGAAAACCTGTATCATTTTGCGGTGGACTTGGGGGAATTCATGTGGTACTATGTCAGGGCAATTCAATTCTCCTAACTCTTATACTCTAATTCTGTCACAGAGAAGGGGGAAGAGAGAAAGGGAGGAAAGAAGGGAGGGAGGGAGGGAAGAGGGGGAAGGAAAGGAGAATGAGTACAAATGAGATTTCACCAACCGTTCACCTGATTCAGGATGACATTCTATTTGTTTGTTATAAATGTATTTTCCATCCCTACATGTGTTTTAATAGGAATATACCCTGATATTGCTCAAGTAAATTTTTCCATTCTTATCTAGGATAGCATGTGCCATAGAAATGTGATAGATGTCAACTAAAACAGTGCCCAATAGAAGACTTTTAAACTTCCTACATTGCTGCCAGTGGTGTTAGTAAGTGGTACCATTCTTCAACAGTTATTCCAAACTGATGGCATATAAGCCTAATTGTAATTATTACTGTTTATGAGGACAAGGGCTCCATTTCTTTCATTTTCCACAATGAGCATATGGACTATATGAATATTTCTGTTCTTCTCTTGTCTAAAAGTGAAAATCTAGCCTAGACATTCCTGTAAAATGTGAGCTTAGGAAACAGCATAGCTTGGGTTCCTAGGCCAAGAGCACCAAAGGCACCATAAAAGATGATCTTCTTTTTTAACAAAACACAAAGACATATCTGAGTTGCAAAGTGGAGAGTACCAGAGTACTTTCCAGGTGACAAAAGTGACTCAGGTAAGAGGTCCTGACTTCTTTTTACTCCCTGTTTTATCTCCCCAGCAAGGGTCTATCTAACTCTTACTATAACTGACATTCCAAACTTTGACTATGTTTCCACCAGAATCTATTTTGTAGAGCTAGGCAAGATGACATTTACCCAAGACTTTTACTAAATGCTATGAGAATATAAAATTTAAATTGATACAAAATACACATTGAAAAACAAATAGGAAAATATACGCTGTCTAAAGTACAGATTTTCAATTCTAGGAATGTCAATAAATGAATCAGTTGACACAATCTCAAATCAACTGATAAAAATGTATCATCTACAATGAACTGCTTTTTTTTCCAGCATCACTGACCTTTCCATTTTATGCATGTATTCCTCACCCCAAGACCATCATCCCAACTCCCATCACCAAAAATTTTCCTGGTTAGGCAGATATTCCATCCTTTCTAGTGATAGGTATAAGCTTGATTATTGACTTGGATACAAAACAGTACTACTGCTTTACAAATCACCAATGGGTTGGGGGTTACTCCTGAGTTTAAAATTCATTTTTCCTACATGAAAATAATTGAGTTTGCTATAGCCCACTAGCTTTTTACAGAATGCCATAGCAGTGTTTTCAGCATGAAATAGACAAAGTATCAATATTCAATTAGCATAAAGACAGAGTGGAATAGGATAGGAATGGCCAATGTAAAATGATTTGGATTGTGATACTTAGGGAGCACCAAAGTAATATGAAAAAATCCCTGCTGTGAGCCACTTCAGATGCCTATGGACTCAGCTTTTGGATGTTAAATTTGATGCTTCATGCTTTGGTGCATCTCTCACAGAACCCAGCATTTAATAGGTTTTCTCTACCATTACAGCACTCAATATTATTCTACCAAGTGGTTGACTGATTGCTTGTCCTTCTGATGAGTACGGTATTTAATAGTCAAACCATGCAAGTTAGATTGATTTTCTTGAGATATTTTGGAAGAAATAATTTGAAGGATATTCTTGATTATGTGTTAATAAATTATAAACTTTATTGTTTTAAAGTTTTATCTTTTTGACTTTTACATATACTTTACTTACATTGTAAATAAGTATTATATTATGAAGGAAGCATTTTTTGACTTATAAATAGAGTTAAACAAAATACCTAGAAAGAAAGAAAGAATAACCCAACATGGTATCTTTCTTTCGAGTTTGACAAATAGCTTTTTTAACAAAAACTTATAAACTGAAATTGTTGCATAAATGAGACATTTTATGTCACACTACAGCCAGTAGCTGACAACACTTTCAATGTGATGTTAGTGATTTGAAAAATATTGGAATAATTTTACAAATTATTGCTGTAGCCAAGAAACACCCAGCTCCATAGCTAGTCTCCTCTAGAGACTTCCTTTTCCATCTCATTTCTTAAGAACTTTTTTGGAAATATGATATGCTACTTCTGTTAAGCAAACCACTTTATGGGGCAATAAATGGATGTATTAAGTAATTAGCATGCAGATAGAAGAAAACTACATTCCTTGCAGAAGTCGTAAAATTGTTACTGGGAGCACAGTAATGTTCATATTTTTAAACTGTATCAGAAATTGCAGATGCCAAGCACATTCACAATAGTGGTACAATTCTATCATGGATTAGATATGGACATGGTTTTAGCATTTTAGTGTGAGAATAATTTTGGCAATATAAATGTGAGCTAACCTGTGAGGATTTTAAAAGGCCAGGTAAAGCATAAAGTACATCCTTACAGCAGCAGGGTAACAAAATCGTTTTAGGAAAAGGATATAGAGGGTAGATAATTTATGACCTAAGAGACAACACAGGAACACACTAAAGACACTTCCTAATAAAAATAAAAATGATGATATCCACATTTATTCAATGCCCAGAGGGTAGCAATGGTGATGACAGATTCATAAAAAGGCCAGGTGCTTCTCTTTCATAACAAAAAGAGAAATATCACTATGTCCCTAAAGATGGTTAAAACACAAAGCAGTGGGTTTTGTTTTAATAAAAGATATGGTTGACAGACAGCAGAAATTAATGACAAAATAAGTTAGTGACCAAATTGCCTTCCACACTATTCCCATAGAAAAGCTCTATCTCTGTCAGAGAAACAAGGCAAAGCCTCAAGCAAGTAAAGAGGACGGAATAAGGGGTTGGGCATAACAACCAAACTATTTTCTGCTTATTCACAGTATAAAGTATCTTGGGGTGACTCTTACCAAACATGCGAAAGATCTGTATGGCAAGAACTTCAAGACTCTGAAGAAGGAAATGGAAGAAGACCTCAAAAAATGGGAAAACCTCCCATGCTCATGGATCGGTAGAATCAATATAGTTAAAATGGCCATTTTGCCTAAAGCACTATACAGATTCAATGCAATACCCATCAAAATCCCAACTCAATTCTTCACAGAGTTAGAAAGAGCAATTATCAAATTCATCTGGAACAACAAAAAACCCAGGATAGCTAAAACTATTCTCAGCAACAAAAGAAAATCTGGGGGAATCAGTATCCCTGACCTCAAGCAATACTACAGAGCAATAGTGTTAAAAACTGCATGGTATTGGTACAGTGACAGGCAGGAGGATCAATGGAACAGGATTGAAGATCCAGAAATGAACCCACACACCTATGGCCACTTGATCCTCGACAAAGAGGCTGAAAACATCCAATGGAAAAAAGATAGCCTTTTCAACAAATGGTGCTGGTTCAACTGGAGGTCAGCATGCAGAAGAATGCGAATTGATCCATCCTTGTCTCCTTGTACTAAGCTCAAATCCAAATGGATCAAGGACCTCCACATAAAGCCAGACACTCTGAAGCTAATAGAAAAGAAACTGGGGAAGACCCTTGAGGACATCGGTACAGGGAGAAAGTTTCTGAACACAACACCAATAGCGTATGCTCTAAGAGCAAGAATTGACAAATGGGACCTCATAAGGTTACAGAGTTTCTGTAAGGCAAAGGACACCATCAAGAGAACAGATCGGCAACCAACAAATTGGGAAAAGATCTTCACCAATCCTACATCAGATAGAGGGCTAATATCCAATATATATAAAGAACTCAAGAAGTTAGACTCCAGAAAACCGAACAACCCTATTAAAAAATGGGGTACAGAGTTAAACAAAGAATTCTCACCTGAAGAACTTCGGATGGCGGAGAAGCATCTTAAAAAATGCTCCACGTCATTAGTCATTAGGGAAATGCAAATCAAAACAACCCTAAGATTTCATCTTACACCAGTCAGAATGGCTAAGATTAAAAATTCAGGAGACAGCAGGTGTTGGAGAGGGTGCGGAGAAAGAGGAACACTCCTCCACTGCTGGTGGGGTTGCAAATTGGTACAACCACTCTGGAAAGCAGTCTGGCGGTTCCTCCGAAAACTGGGCACCTCACTTCCAGAAGATCCTGCTATACCACTCCTGGGCATATACCCAGAGGATTCCCCACCATGTAATAAGGATACATGCTCTACTATGTTCATAGCAGCCCTATTTATAATTGCCAGATGCTGGAAAGAACCCAGGTATCCCTCAACAGAAGAGTGGATACAAAAAATGTGGTATATCTACACAATGGAGTACTATTCAGCCATTAGAAACAATGAATTCATGAAATTCTTAGGCAAATGGATGGAGCTAGAGAACATCATACTAAGTGAGGTAACCCAGACTCAAAAGGTGAATCATGGTATGCACTCACTAATAAGTGGTTATTAACCTAGAAAACTGGAATACCCAAAACATAATCCACACATCAAATGAGATACAAGAAGAAAGCAGGAGTGGTCCCTGGTTCTGGAAAGACTCAGTGAAACAGTATTTGGCAAAACCAGAACGGGGAACTGGGAAGGGGTGGGAGGGAGGACAGGGGAAGAGAAGGGGGCTTACGGGACTTTCGGGGAGTGGGGGGGGCTAGAAAAGGGGAAATCATTTGAAATGTAAATAAATTATATCAAATAAAAAAAAAAAGAAAATCAAAGACAGATACAGTATTAACGTGATTTTAAAGATGAAAGGAAGTAATCTCAAGGTGTAATTCAGCACTTCATAAAAAATGACTCTGATTGGATTTCAACCTGTGACTTCCAAAGCACTTGCCACTTCCTGTTGCCCTTAGAGCTGAGTCTCCTCAGGCATCTGCACTCTCTGCTGCTCAAAATGTTATTCACTCTCTCTCATATTTTAAGACTATACGTAATGTTTATGCTCAGGCAACTCAATAAGTGCAGCAGAACTGGGAGATAAGCTTAGGTGCCCTCATTTTTGTTGAACTTATAATGTTAAAAGCTTTATGTAGTTCTTAGTCAATCTGCCTGTGTATCCTACATGAAGTAGGATATTCCCCACTGATCAGTAGAGAAGCCACCCTGTGCTTCCTTTCTACCCACAGTGTGCTACCGGGCTTCTGGAATCATTTTCTCATTTTCATCTCACCAAGCATTTGTCTCATTTTATTAATCTTTAGACTATATTCCAAATAGGCAAAATCCTTTTCACCTTTTTGTCTCAGAAAACAATCACTGAATAGCAATAATTAAATTTCTGACTTGAAAACCCAGCATTGTTTCAGCCAATGGAGCAAACAAACTAGTTAATTTATCAGAAAATGTGGAGTTTCCAGTGTTTCTTTACTGAAGATTCACAGTTGCTCAAGGTAGAAACTAATGCAAATTTTGAAAAGCCTCAGACAGACAGACAAAAACAAAAAGATACTTGACATTATTAAGCACGTGCCATGTTAAGTAGAACTGTGCATTTAATAAATACTAATCAGATCATTCTTCTGGCAAACAGACGTAGAGGAGAGATTCTCTTCTGCTGCTGAATGACAAGCTGGACTATAAGATCATAATTATGGTTTACTAGAATAATGTTGATAATTCTATTTCTGAATTTGGGATTCTGTCCCTCCATGTTGTTCATATGAAACAACTCCGTGAAGGATGACATGAAGCCAAGTGTGGTGGCATGCAGGTTTAATCGGAGAACACAGGAGGAAGCAACAGAAGGATCTCTGAGTTCAAGGTCAACTGGTCTACAAGAATCTGTGCTATGGACAAGTAAATAACTTAGTCATCCAATCAAAACAAAACTGGATGCCATGAGGTACTAGATTGAATCTTTAATAGGCTATGTCATTGATCAACCTCCCAGAGAAACTGGAGTGTAGAGCACTGGTTCTCAACCTTAGGCTCACAACATATCATTACGACTCATAACTAGCAAAATTACAGTTATGAAGCAGAGACAAAATAATGCTATGATTACCACAACATGAGGAACTATGTTAAAAATCTCACAATATTAGGCAGGTTGAAAAACACTTGTAGAAGAATAAGATCCATGCAGAGGGAATTGAGTCTGAAAATAAGTCTGAGATTATAGTTGCCTGGTGTGTTGGAGAAGTAGCAAAATGATCAAGAGGGAGAGCAGTAGTGAATAATAACAGATATAAGTATTCTAATCTATGAGGAAAAAGTGAAAGGAAGACATGGCACCATGGGCAGATGTCAGGACATTGAAACTTATTGAAGCTTTTTTTTTTCTAGATCCAAGAGAGTGACAAATGTTAAGCTCAAATGTAATTTCTATATCCAGTAAATAAAAGGGGCATCCTTATTTCTCCAAACATAATATCCATGCATATCCAACTTTGAGACTGTCCACCATGGCACAAAGATTGTGCTCAAGAATCATATTATACAGTTACAAAAAAATCACAAAAGTACATCTCATTCATACTTTCTTCAACCGTATGCAGCTGCATGTGGTCCACACAACAGGTTGGACACATCTAGGCCCTATTTGGCAAGGAAAACAACTTGAAGCAAGCCAACATTTTTCTCCAGATTGTAAGAACCTGAAAAAATTCATAAATGACTACACATAAATACAAATTATTAAAGACCAGAGTGTTTCCATTGCTATCACAACATCACAGCAGAAATTTATTTGATTTCTGTCAGTTCCTTTCAAATTAAAAAAGAATTTTGAAAATGGGTTTGGTATTGGAGTGACTCAAATCTTGCAAATGTGAAGCCTTACTTTCCATAAAAAGGTTCCTATTTCAGAGGTATAATTTAACTTTATTGTTGCTGAGAACATTAAGACTGGAACAAAGGAGCAGTACAGTCAACACAGGGCTGATCTGACTCATCCACTTATTGCATGTCACCGGATTTCCTCCCCATCCTCTCTTGTAATAGCAGAACCTTTAATTTCCCATGGACTGATGCTTCCCAGTAGATAATAGAAATGGAGAAGAGCCTTTCCACCCCGTATAAAACTGGACTAAAATATAAGCTCTAAAAAAGTTGTTCATAGGTTGATTTCAACCAACCCCAACTCACACAACAGACCCACTATACCAATGATCAAGGTGAGGTCATTTTGCACAATGCAAGGTCTTATTACACAAAGACAACCTTCTGACCCAAAGGGAGACAGACTATACTTTATATAGAAGTAGAATTACTAGTGCCATAAAAAGACATAAAATTGAAAGGATTGGCAGAGTAATAGAGGAAAAGAACAAGAGAAGAGGGCTGGTGAGATTTTCCAAGTCTATTACAATCCTGAAGCGAGTCAGGTTTTGAAATCCTAACACTATTTTCATTTCCTCACTTACTTCTTTACCCAAAGTATATAGAATTTTCATCTAAAATGCTTATTATTTATTTTCTTAAACTCTAGTTCTTCTAATTGTTACCATCAAAGAGAAACAGACTAGATTTACTTGAACACAAATATATCATTTTCTTACATGTAAATCAAAGTGTCTGAATATTGTTTCTTTATATTGTTTCTTTATACCTTTCTTCATCTCCATATACCACAGTTCAAATGTCATAAGGTTCTAGTGCCTAAAGCTGTGCTCTTGCTCATTTCTTAGCCATTCATATCTCAGTAAATGATGCTTATGCTTTATGCCACCCATTCTCTAGTGATTGTTCATAATCCATGAAAAGGCAACATCAAAATTTATCTTCACATCCATGAACCACTCCTGATCCTTTCTACTGATGATAATCCAAGTTACCATCATCTCCCAGCAACTTCCAAAGTGGCATTTTGGCTTTCACTCAGATTTTGGATTCCTTTGAATTCAGGAGTCTAATCAAAGTGTGGTTAATTCCAAACATGAATCCAATCACATCATTCTTCTGCTTAAACACAATCAACAGCTGTTTATCACATTGAGTATAACAACAATTCTTTTTGTGATCTGGTTACTACTAATTTTCTAATCCCATCTTAAGTCTCTTTTCTTTTCACGTTAACTACATTGATCCCTTTTTGTTTCTCACTGATATGAAGATCTATCTCTGTCTCTCTGTCTCCATTTCTCACTCTGTCTTTCCCTCTGTCACTCTGTCTCTGTCTCTGTCTCCCCCTCTCTCTTTCTCTCTGTCTCCCCCTCTCTCTTTCTCTCTCTCTCTCTCTCTCTCTCTCTCTCTCTCTCTCTCTCTCTCTCTCTCTCTCTCACACACACACACACACACACACACACACACACACACACACACACCTCAGGTTATTAATGTTTACAAATTGCTTTGCCTGAGGTGTTCTTTCATCATTTAGATGTTTTTATTTTTATTTTTAGCCCCTCATTCAAATTTCAGGAAAATTTTCAGATCTCCATTTAGGTCCTTTCTAAGGAGTCCTTCTTCTGTCCCATGAAATACTTTTAACATACCATGTTAATATATTTTATATTACAGAAACTGTAATTATGGAAACCTGTTTCTTGTTTTGTTATTGTCTTATTGTTTATGTACACTACAGGTTTTCCAAGGGCATAAACTCTGTCTTTTATACTGTAGGTATAAAATATACTTTGAATTTTCTTGTGAGCCATGAGGAATATGTCACCACAAAGGCAGCTTATCTGGAGAAAGAAGGTCATCTTTCTTAGGAGGTTGACAAAGTCATAGCAGAGGTTTACAGAATCCCAGGTGTGTTCTGCCCTCGTCCTTTCTAATACTAAAATAAGTCTAACAATGAAACGAACAAAATAAGATTTGTTGCTATACATATAGAAATAAGCAAACAATGGCCTCTTTAATTCCATTAAACAAATATGTATTCTATGGCCATCTGTTTTCTGAACCTTGTTCTCAAAACTGATGACAGAATTATCAATAATGAGATAGGGAAATTGTCCTTTGGTAGGACAAAACCTAATGTGGATAAACTCAGTAGAAGCCATAAAACATAGGTATTGTCATTACAAATCAGTAAAAAGTGCTATCATAAAAATATAAAAGGCATTCATAGCACAAAAGAGGTAGAATTTGTAAAAGTTTTTGTTAAAAAGAGACACTTGGTCTATGATATGAAATCACTAGAGCAAAGACATCAGTCACAGAAAAACTAACCCAGAGGGCAGTTAGCAATTTCCTGAATGGAACTGGAACACACTAACTGGGGAATTTTCTATGCCTGTTAGAAAGAAAAGGTCCAACCCTGGGATCCCTAGAATCTGTTTGAAAGCTTCACGCATCAGAAACACTTCTGTGCCCTTGAACTTTCTGTGCACTCAGAACCATAGGGTGGCAGGGCACCAAAATAACTTAGTAGAAACCATTTATCTGCTCAGCTATTAAAGAGTTGGGTACTCTCAGTGTCATGTTTAAAGGGGCAAAATGTCAGTGAAGTACAAGTCCCAAGCAGTTGATTACATAAAAGCAAGTCCACAGCTTTTCTGAATCTCACATTGCAACCATTGCAAGCCATTAAGACAATATATAAAACTATGATATAAAATAGACTGGTCACGGAATTTTTGGAAGACACCTATCTATGCTTTTTTGACACATGAATCAATATCTGTGGTGGTTTATATATGCTTGGCCCATGGGAAGGGGCACTATAAGTAGGTGTGTAATTATTGGAGGAAATGTGGACTTGAGAACAACTACAGTCCTATATTCCAGAAATTTATCTTAAAATTAATATTTAAATTAGCATATTATTAGTTGCAACGGCAGCAATATATAAAGCATCTGGGTATTGGGTATTGCATTACTTTTCAGTTGGTGTGATAAAATATTCTGAATAAAGGAAATTAGAGAAGAAAGGTGTTCCAAAGTTGAACCATATATAGAATCTATTATGGAGGAGAAGGCATAGCATCAATCTTTGAAACCATGACAGCAGAAGAAGGAATCTGGATGATCACATTGCCTTTCTTATAGAGCAGTGTCTCTCAAACTTCCTAATGCTGCAACCCTTTAATACAGTTCCTCATAATACAGTTGTGATCCTAATCAAAAAAGTACTTTGCTGCTACTTCATAACTGTAAGTTTTCTACATATGAATCATAATGTAAATATTTGATATGCAACTCTTAGGTTGAGAACCATTGATATATTCAAAGCAGAGAAAAACAACTACAGGAAGGTGGAGCTATAAAACTTCAAAACCCACCACTAGTAACTTACCTCCTCCAGCAAGGATCAATCTTCTCATTGTTCAATAGCATCTCTAAAACATGATACCAACTTAGGACCAAACATTTAAATATATAAGCCTATAATAAGGAACATTTCTCAATCAAACCATTGATGGCAAATGCCTTTAATCCCAGTACTGGAGAGGCAAAAGCTTGCAGATCTCTTGAGAGTTCAAGGCCACCCTGATCTATTCAGGGAGATCAGGACAGTTAAGGCTACACAATGAAATGGTGTCTCAAAACAAACAAACAAAAAATTTATGCACAATAGCTTTGTAAAAAAAAAACAATCTTTAAAACACTGGTGAAGGAAATTTTAAAAGAATTTATAGAAATACAGAGATATTTGTGTTCATGGATCAAAGTAATCAATATTAGTAAACAATTATTGCTTCCATGATTCAACTGTCGATCCCAAGGAAAAGATTTACTAAAATTTTATTGCTAATGTAAGCTGACAATAAAATTCATAGGAAAATGCAAAACATTTTGTTAGCTAAAACAACCTTTAAAAGGAAAAAAAACTTGCACTACCACCAGCAATGGAGGGGTGTTCCCCTTGCTCTACATTCTTGCCAGCATGAGCTGTCACTTGTGTTTTTGATCTTACCCATTCTGACCAGTGTAAGGTAGAATCACAGTAATTTCAATTTGCATTTCACTGACAGCTAAGAATATTGAACATTACTTTAAATGCTTCTCAGGCATTTGAAATTCCTCTGCTGAAAATTCTGTTTAAATTTGTACCCCATTTTTAATTGGATTATTTGGTTTGTTGATGTCTAGATTTTTTTGAGTTCTTTATATATTTTAGATACTAGTCCTCTGCCAGATGTGGAGCTGGTGAAGATCTTTTCCCAATCTGTAGGATGCCATTTTGTTCTTTTGACAGTGTCTTTTGCCTTACAGAAGCTTTTATTGATCTTAGCGCCTGAACTGTTGCTATTCTGTTTAGGAAGTTATCTTCTATGCCAATGAGTTCAAAGCTATGCCCCACTTTTTCTTATATTAGATTTAATGTACCAGGTCTTTGATCCATTTGGACTTGAGTTTTGTACGGGGTTATAGATATACATTTCTTTGCATTCCTCTATATGCAGACATTAAGTTAGACCAGCACCATTTGTTGAAGATGGATTTTTTTTCATTTGTATGGCAACTTTGGAAATCAATATGGAGATTTCTCAGAAAATTGGGAATCAATCTACCTCCAGACCTAGCCAACCCACTATTGGGCATCTATACCCAAAGGATGCTCCATCATACCACAAGAATACTTCCTGAACTATGTTCATAGCAGTTTTATTTATAATAGGCAGAAATTGGCAACAACCTAGATGCCCCTCAGCTAAAGAACAGATTAAAAATGTGGTACATTTGCAAATGGAGTATTCCTTAGCTGTTAAAGAGAATAAAATCATGAAATTTGCAGGCAAATGGGAAGAACTGTGAAGTGGAAATTACTTGTTTCTTTGGAGACTCAGTTGTGTCATGTGATGTTTTTCCTGAAAACTCTCTTATAAGAGAAAACATATGAGAAAATATTTATACTGAAGCAGATACATGAAAGGATATTTTCCTGAGACTAGACAGACAAGTGGTGTTTTTCTGGAAGCTGCCTGGAATGGGACATGTGATGTTTTGCTGGAGTGGGCACTTCTGAGGACACATGATGTTTGGAAAGGGTGTAAGTATAACCTCACAGACAGTGGATGATGCTGTGTTATTGGTTTGCATTGCTGGTCTTTGCTGATGACATTGTGGAATTTGTTCACCTTTTCCTTCACTGATCATCATTTGTCATGACTTCATAGAGAGAAATACACCAGAGATCTTCTTATAATATTCCTGCAGTTTCTTGCCACTTTTGTGGACTCAGGCTAATTGTCAGAGCCTCAAGGGTTCTTCTAATTTGAACTGCCATTGCTGATTTGTAAATGGTGTTTGCAAGTGTACCAAGTTACTACTGCTGTTTGAATTGACCTGCTGATATCCTGACAATAAAAATTGGAATCACCCCCCAAAATTATTTCTCCTTTTTAATTTTTTCATTATTTTTACATTTCAAATGTTAGCTCCCTTACTAGTTTTCCCTTCACAAGCCCCCTATCCCCTTCTCCCTCCCCCTGCCTCTATGAGGGTGCTCCCCCACCTGCCCACCAACTTCTGCCTCAGTGCCCTAGTATTCCCCAATCCTGGGCCATCAAGCCTCCATAGGACCAAGGAACTCCTCTCCCAGTGATGCCAGAAAAGGCAATCCTCTGCTACAAATCCAGCTGAAGCCATGAGTACCCCCTGTGTATTCTTTCGTTAGTGGGTTAGTCCTTGGGAACTCTGAGACAGCTGGTTGATTAATATTGTTGTTCTTCCTATGAGGTTGAAAACCCCTTTAGCTCCTGCAGTCTTTGCCTTAACTTCTCCATTGTGGGTCCCTGCACTCAGTCCAATGTTTGGCAGGTTGTGTACATCCACGTATGTGTTGGTCCAGCCCTTGCAGAGCCTCTCTGGAGACAGCTATACCTGGCTCCTGTCAGTAAGTATTTCTTGGCATCAGCAATAGTGTTTAGGTTTGGTGTCAGCAGATGGGATGGATCCCCAGGTAGGGAAGTATCTGGATGACCTTTCCTTCAGTTTCTGCTCCACTCTTTGCTCCTGCATTTCCTTTTGACAGGAGCAATTCTGGCTTAATATTTTTGAGGTGGGTGGGTGGCCCCATCACTCAATTGTGGGCCATAATTATCCCCTGGATATGGTCTAAACAGTACCATATCCTCTTTTGTTCTGTTAATCTTTCTTATCTAGTGCCTCTGGTGTGTGGTGGGCTAGAAGAGAGGTTAAAATGTCTAAGAATCCTTATTAAAGTATGTTTTGAAAAATATAAGCCTAAAGAACTAGGAAAAATTATCCTGAGTGAAGTAATCCAAACTCCAAAGACAGATATGGTATGTACTCACTTATAAGTGGATATCAGTTCGAAAGTAAAGGATAACCATGCTATAATCCAAAAACCTACATAAGTTACATGACAAGGAGGGTTCAAGTAGAGTATACACGAATCTCTCTGAGAAGGCAAAATAGAATTGATATCATGGGTGGGCAGTGGTGGAATGGGGGGATAACTATAAGAGAGATCAGGTTGGGAAAGGATGGAGGAAAGAATACTGGAAGAGATAAATGTAACTGAGGATAGGCATCTTGGAGATGAGCTAGTAACCTAGTAAAATGGAAAATTCTAGGGATCCATGAGAGTAGTCCTAACTGAGACTCCAAGCAATGAAGAATATGGAGCCTGAACTGGTCGTATCTTCTAGCAATACAAGACTTCCAATGGGGGGTGGTGGGACACCAACCCAGCCACAAAACATTTGGCCAAGAATTTGTCCTCACTAATAGATATGCTGGGGTAAATTTGGCAGAGAAATTATGAGAGTGGCTAATCAGTGACTAATCCAGCTTGAAACTCATGCCACTAGAGGTGGCTCACCCTACCTGGAGAGCCAGGGTCCAGAGGCTGGACAGACCAGACACCTAGGATAGAATCAAACAAGACTGGCAAAAAAGTCAATGAAATGATATCTAATGACATTCTGCTATACTCATAAATTGGTGCCTAGCCAAATTGCCATTAGAGAGGCTTCATCCAGCAACTGATGGAAACAGGTGCAAAAATCTACAGCCAAATATTAGGCAGAGCTTGGGTAATCCTACAGAAGATGGGGAGGAAGAATTATTGGAGTCAGAAGGGTCAGTGACACAGAGTAAAACCCACAGAATCAGTTAACCTGGGCTCAAAACTGCTTACAGACACTAAACCAACAACTAGGAAACCTGCATGGGTCTGACCTAGGCCCTCTGCATGTATAGAACATTAGTATATCTAGGTCTTCTTATGAAAATCCTAAGAGTGGGAATAGAAACTGCTCTCAGAATCTTTTTAGCCTGTTTTGGGACCCTTTTCCTCATACTTAGTTGCCTTAATGTGAGGGGAGGTGTCTAGTCTTACAGCAACTTGAAATGGCTTGTTAGGTTGATATTCATGGGAAGCCTGCACTTTTCTAAAGAAAATATGAGGAGGAGTCAATTGGTGGGGCAGAGGATAGGTGGTAGTGGGTCTAGCAGGAGAGAAGGAAGAGGAAACTGAAGTTTGGATATGATAAATGAGAGAAGAAATTAATTTAAAAAATTCAAAGGAATAAAGTTGTAGCATACTATCAGATAACAAGATTTATTAAAATATAATATGAAGTAATATGGAAAGGTATTGGCATATAGTTATCTGAATAGATGAGTCAAATACAATATATGCATTAAAAATAAACATACATGAATGGACAATTCCTGATACTTAACAAAGAAAAGAGGCAATGCTATTAGGAGGATCTTTTCAAAAAATTGTAACAGTGCCAACAACAAGTACAAATACAAAAACACTAAAAGAACAAAGATAAAAATATCACATCCTATGCACAAATTAACTAAAAAATCAATTTCCAGACCAAAATGCGGACATTAGAACCATGAAACAAAGTACAAAAGCAAGTATTTGTGAGCTTAAATTGGATAACAATTTATTAGGTGCAGTACTAATCCCAAATTGATTTTTTATTAGATAATTTCTTTATTTACATTTCAAATGTTATCCCCTTTTCTCCTTTCCCCTCTGAAAATCCACTGTCCCATCTCCCCTCCCCCTGTTCACTAGTCCACATGTTCCTGCTTCCCAGTCCTGGTATTCCCCTATACTGGGGAAATGAGCTTTCACAAGACCAAGGGGCTCTGATACATATGCGGCTGGAGCCATGGGTCCATCCATGTGTACTCTTTGGTTGATGGTTTAGTCCCTGGGAGCTCAGAGGGAATTGGGTGGTTCATATTCTTCCTTCTATGGGGATGGCAGCCCCTTCAGCTCCTTATGTCCTTTCTCTAAGCTTCTCCATTGGGGACCCTGTGCTCAGTCCAGTGGTTGGTTTTGGGCATCTACCTCAGTATTTGTCAGGTACTGGCAGAGTCTCTCAGGAGACAGCTATATCAGGCTCCTGTCAGCAAGCACTTGTTGGCCTGAACAATTGTGTCTGGGTTTGGCAAGTGTATATAGGATGCATCCACAGGTGTAGCAGTCTTTGGATGGCTTTTCCTTCAGTCTCTGCACCACATTTTGTCTCTATATCTACTTCCATGGGTATTTTGTCCACTCATCTAAGAAGTACGGAAATATCCACACTTGGGTCTTCCTTCTTCTTGAGCTTCATGTGGTCTGTGAATTATATCTTCGATACTCCTAGCTTCTGGGCCAATATCTTTTTGTCAGTGAGTATATACCATGTATGTTCTTTTGTGATTGTGTTACCTCACTCAGGATGATATATTCTATCCATTTGCCTAATAATTTCATGAATTCATTGTTTTTAATTGCTGAGTAGTATTCCATAGTGTAAATATACCACATTTTCTGTATCTATTCCTCTGTTGAGGGACATCTGGGTTATTTCCATCTTCTGGCTATTATAAATAAGATCACTATGAACATAGTGGAGAATGTGTCCTTATTGTATGTTGGAGCATATTCTGGGAATATACCCGAGAGTAGTATAGTTGGGTCCTCAGGTAGTACTATGTCCGATATTTTGAGGAACTAACAAACTTATTTACAGAGTGTTTGTACCAGCTTTAAATCCCACCAGCAATGGAGGAGTGTTACTCTTTCTCCACATCCTTGCCAGCATCTGCTGTCACCTGAGTGACATTCCTAACCATTCTTACTAGGGTGAGGTAGAATCTCGAGGTTGTTTTTTGATTGGCATTTCCCTGATGACTAAGAATGTTCAATATTCCTTTAGGTACATCTCAGCCATTTGGTAATCCTCAGTTAGGAATTCTTTGTTTAGCTCTACACCCCAATTTTTAATAGTTTATTTGGTTCCCTGGAACCTAACTTCTTCTTTGCATTAATTGGATATTAGTACTCTATCCGATGTAGGATTGGTAAAGATCTTTTACCAATCTGTTGGTTTCAGTTTTGTCCTACTGAGAATGTCCTTTGCCTTATAGAAACTTTGTAGTTTTATGAGGTCCCATTTGTCAATTCTTGATCTTAGAGCATAAGATATTGGTGTTCTGTTCAGGAACTTTTCCCCTGTGCCCATGTCCTCAAGGGTCTTCCCCCGTTTCTTTTCTATTAGTTTCAGTGTGTCTGGTTTTATGTGGAGGTCCTTGATCCACTTGGACTTGAGCTTTGTATAAGGAGATAAGAATGGATCAATTTGAAAGCTTCTACATGCTAACTACCAATTGAACCAGCACCATTTGTTGAAAATGGTGTCTTTTTTCCACTGGATGGTTTTAGCACCTTTGTCAAAGTTCAAGTGACCATAGGTGTGTGGGTTCATTTCTAGGCCTTCAGTCCTATTCCATTGATCTACCTGCCTGCCACTGTATCAATACTAGGCAGATTTTATCACAATTGCTCTGTAATACAGCTTGTGGTCAGGGATGGTGTTTCCACCAGAAGTTCTTTCATTGTTGAGAATAGTTTTTGCTATCCTGGGTTTTTTGTTATTCCAGATGAATTTGCAAGTTGATCTTTCTAACTCTATGAAGAATTAAGTTGGAATTTTGATGGGGATTGCATTGAATCTGTAGATTGCTTTCAGTAAGATGAGCATGTTTACTATATTAATCCTGCCAATCCATGATCAAGGGAGATCTTTCCATCATCTGAGATCTTCTTTGATTGTTTTATTCAAAGACTTGAGAAGTTCTTCTCCTACAGATCTTTCACTTGCTTAGAGTCACACCAAGGCATTTTATATTACTTATGACTATTGTAAAGGGTGTTGTGTCTCTAATTTCTTTCTCAACCTGTTTATCTTTTGAGTAGAAAAAGGCCACTGTTTTTTTTTTTTTTTTTTTAAGTTAACTTCAGGAAAGTGACTGGATAAAGTTATATTCAGTCACTTTCCTGAAGTTATTTATCAGCTTTAGAAGTTCTCTGGTGTTTTTTGGGTCACTTAAGTATACTATCATATCATTTGTAAATAGTAATATTTTGACTCCTTCCTTTCCAATTTTTATACATTTGACCTCCTTTTGTTATTTAATTTCTCTGGCTAGGACTTCAAGTACTACATTGAATATGTGTGGAGAGAGTGGGCAGCCTTTTCTAGCTCCTGATTTTTAGTGGGATTGCTTCAAATTTCTCTCCATTCAGTTTGATGTTGGCTACTGGTTTGAGGTATACTGCTTTTACTATATTTAGGTATGGGCCTTGATTTCGGTACCTTTCTAAGACTTTTATCATGAAGGGGTGTTAGATTTTGTCAAATGCTTTCTCAGCATCAAATGACCATGTTATTTTTTGCTTTAAGTTTGTTTATATAGTGGATTACATTGATGAATTTCCATATATTGAACCATCCCCGCATCCCTGGGATGAAGCCTACTTGATCATGATGGATTGCTGTATTCCATAGCTGCTTGCAGCTACTACACCTGGGTTGCTGGAACAGAAGCTGAGGGATATATGGGGAAGAGGCGAAAAGAATGAGGCCAGGTATTTTACCGATCCAGGCTCCCCACTTTAATGGTGGTCAGACCTTTGAACAGTTTGGATAAGTCCCTCCCCCCAGACTCCAGGCTGAATTCCAGGGAAGTCATCTGGTTGTCCTTGGCCCACTGCTCAGACAGCTGGGTGAGTCACCTACTTAATTCAGGAATTCATAGACCTGGAGGAACAATGGGCTTAACCTTCACTCTGAGCTTCTCCATCCTAGGTGGAGCAGGATCAATCCATGCTCAATATAGGCTGGGAGAAATTCACCTGCCCGAAGCCAGGAACTGTCCTTGGCCAATGTCAAGTTCCTACCATGTGGCATGACACACCAATATGGTTCTTTACAATGGATGATTGTTTTGATGTGTTCTTCAATTTGGTTGGTAAGAATTTTACTGAGTATTTTTGCATCAATATTCATAATGGGAAATTGGTCTAAAGTTCTAATTCTTTGTTGGGTCTTTGTGTGATTTGGGTAGCACAGTAATTGTGGCTTCATAGAACAAATTGGATAGTATTCCTTCTGTTTCTAGTTTGTGGAATAGTTTGAAGAATATTGGTATTATGTCTTGTTTGAAGATCTGCTAGAACTCTGCACTAAACTTATCTGGTCCTGGGCATTTTTTGGTTGGGAGACTATTAATAACCACTTATATTTCCTCAGGGGTTATGAGACTGGTTAGATCATTTATCTGATTCTGATTTAACTTTGGTACCTGGTATCTCTCTAGGAAATTGTCCATTCTAACTTGATTTTCCAGTTTTGTTGAGTATAGGCTTTTGTAGTAGGATCTGATGATTTTTCGGATTTCCTCAGTTTCTGATGTTATGTCACCCTTTTCACTTCTGAATTTGTTAATTTGGATATTGTCTCGGTGCCCTCCGATTAGTCTGGCTAAGTGTTTATCTATCTTGTTGATTTTCTCAAAAAAAAAATAAAACCAAAAAAAAAAAACAAAACAAAACAAACAGACAAAAAAAAAAAAAAAAAAACAGCTCCTGGTTTTGTTGATTCAATGTTTATTTCTTTTTGTTTCTACTTGGTTGATTCCAGCCCTGAGTTTGATTATTTCCTATGTTCTATTCCTCTTGGGTATATTTGTTTCTTTTTGTTCTAGAGCTTTCAGATATGCTGTCAAACTGCTAGTGTATGCTCTCTCCAGTTTCTTTTTGGAGGCACCCAGAGCTATGAGTTTTCCTCTTAGCATTACTTTCATTGTGCCCCATATGTTTGGGTATGATGTTTATTCATTTTCATTAAATTCTAAGAAGTCTTTAATTTCTTTGTTTCTTCCTTGACCAAATTATCATTAACTTCCATGTAAATGTGTGTTTTCTATTGTTTTTGTTGTTATTGAAGACCAGCTTAATCTGTGATGATCTGATAGAATGTATGTGATTATTTCAATCTTCTTCTGGCTGTTTAGGCCTGTTTTGTGGCTGATTATATGGTCAGTTTTTGAGAAGGTACCATGAGGTTCTGAGAAGAAGGTATATTATTTCTTTTAGGATAGAATGCTTTTTAGATATCTGTTAAATCCATTTGGTTCATAACTTCAGTTAGTTTCACTGTTTCTTTGTTTAGTCTGTATTTCCATGATCTGCCCATTGCTGAGAGTGGGGTGTTGAAGTCTCCCACTATTATTGTGTGAGGTGCAATGTGTGGTTTGAACTTTAGTAAAGTTTCTTTTATGAATGTCAGTGCCCTTGAATTTTGAGCCTAGAAGTTCAGAAATGAGAGTTCTTCTTAGTAGGTTTTTTTCTTTGATGAGTATGACATATCTTTCCTTATCTTTTTTTGATAACCTTAGGTTGAAAGTCGATTTTATTCCGTATTAGAATGGGTATTACATCTTGTTTCTTGGGACCATTTGCTTGGAAAGTTGATTTCCAGCCCTTTACTCTGAGGTAGTGTCTGTCTTTGTCACTGAGGTGAATTTTTGCACTTGATCTTAGCCAAA
Organism: Apodemus sylvaticus; assembly: GCF_947179515.1. Lineage (NCBI taxonomy): Eukaryota > Metazoa > Chordata > Mammalia > Rodentia > Muridae > Apodemus > Apodemus sylvaticus. Next base: position 137,618,399 of record NC_067495.1, on the reverse strand, counting down.
AGACCAAGAAGCGATGAGGTAGATTTCTGGTATGCAGCACAGTATTGGGTCCTATTTACCTATCCAGTCTGTTAGTCTATTTCTTTTATTGGAGAATTGGGTTCATTGACATTAAGAGATAATAAAGAAAAATGATTGTTGCTTCCTATTATGTTTGTTGTTAGAGGTGGAATTATGTTTATGTGGCTATCTTTTTGGGGTTTCTTAATAGAATATTATTTTCTTGCTTTTTCCAGGGTATAGTTTCCCTCTTCGTGTTGGAGTTTTCCATTTATTATCCTTTGAAGGGCTAGATTTGAGGAAAGCTGCGTAAATTTGATTTTGTGATGGAATACCTTGCTTTCTCCATCTAAGGTAACTGAGAATTTTGCTGAATATAGTAGCCCTGGGCTAGCATTTGTTTTCTCTTAGGGTCTGAATGACATCTGCACAGGATCTTATGGATTTCATAGTCTCTGGTGAGAAGTCTGGTGTAATTCTGATAGGTCTGCCTTTATATGCTACTTGACCTTTTTCCCTCACTGCTTTTAATATTCTTTCTTTGTTTTGTGCATTTGGTATTTTGATTATTATATAATGGGATGAATTTCTTTTCTGATCCAATCTATTTGGCCTTCAGTAGGCTTCTTGTATATCCATGCATATCACTTTCTTTAGGTTAGGGAAGTTTTCTTCTATAATTTTGTTGAATATATTTACTGGCACTTTACATTGGGAATCTTCGTTCTCTTCTATGCCTATTATCCCTAGGTTTGGTCTTCTAATTATGTCCTGGATTTCCTGGATGTTTGGGGTTAGGATCTTTTTTGCATTTTGCATTTTCTTTGACTGTTGTGTCAATGTTTTCTATGGTATCTTTTGCACATGAGATTCTCTCTTCTATCTCTTGTATTCTCTTGGTGATGATTGCACCCACGACTTCTGATCTCTTTCCTAGGTTTTCTGTCTCCAGACTTGCTTACCTTTGTGATTTCTTTATTTTTTTTCTACTTCCGTTTTTAGATACTGAATGGTTTTGTTAAATTCTTTTACCTGTTTGGTTGTGTTTTCCTGTAATTCTTTTTTTGGGGGAAGGGTCATTTTCTTTTCTTTATATTAATTATTTTTATGCACTCCATATTTTATTGCCCACGCCACCAACCCCTGTCCACCCTTCGACTGTTCCACATCCCATACTTCCTCCCCTCCCCCTATCTGTACATGGCTGTCCCTACGCCCTACCTCACCTGAACTCTAAACTCCATGGAGCGCCAATCTCTTGAAGGTTAGGTGCATCATCTCTGGATGAGCACAGACCCAGTAGCCCTCTATTGTATGTGTGCTAGGGGCCTCATATAAGCTGGTGTATGCTGCCTGTTTGGTGGTCCAGTGTTTGAGAGATCTCAGGGTCCAGATTAATTGAGACTGCTGGTCCTCCTACAAGGTTGCCCTCAGCTTCATTCAGGCTTCCCTATTCAACAGCAGGGGTCTGCTGCTTCTGTCCATTAGTTGGGTGCAAATACCTGTATCTGACTGTTTCAGCTGCTTGTTGGGTTTTCAGGAGTGCTGTCATGCTAGGTCCCATTTTGCAAGTGCTCCATAGCTTCAGTAAAAATGTTAGGCCTTGGGACCTCCTCTTATACTGGATCCCACTTGGAGCCTGTCACTGGACCTTCTTTTCCGTGGGCTCCTCTCCATTTCCATCCCTGTATTCTTTCAGACAGGAACAATTATGGGTCAGAGTTATGGCTGTGGGGTACCGTCCTCTCCCTCATTTGAAGCCCTGTCTTCCTGCTGAAGGTAGGCTCTATAAGTTTCCTCTCCCTACTGTCAGGCAACCATGAGATTCCACCTTACACCAATCAGAATGACTAAGATCAAAACTTGAGGTGACTACACATGTTGGAGAGGATGTGGAAAAAGAGAAACACTTCCATTGCTGATGGAATTGCAAACTGATACAACCACTATGGAAATCAATCTGTAGGGTCCTCAGAAAATTGGAAATAGATCTTCCTGAAGACCCAGCTATACCATTCTTGGAAATATATCCAAAAACTGTCCCACCATGTCATAGGAACACATGTTCCTCTGTGTTTATAGCATAACTTATTTGTGATAGCTGGAAGCTGGAAACCACCTAGATATCCTGTGACATGAATATAGAAATTGTAGTTCATTTATTTACACAATGGAATACTACTCAGCTATTAAGAACAAGGACATCCTGAGTTTTGCAGGCAAATTGATGGAACTAGAAATTACCATTCTGAGTGAAGTAACTTAAATCCAAAAGGACATACAAGGCCTGTACTCACTAATACGTGGATATTATCCAATAAAAAGTACAGAATGCATGAGATACAGTCCAAAGAACTCAAAAAGATCAAAAAGCTGAAGTGCCCAAGTGAAGACACCTCAGTCCCCCTTTGGACAGAGAAGAAAGCAATCACAAGTGAGGAAGGAGGGAAGGACCTGGGAGGGGAAGTAGATGGGGCAGAGGAGAGGGGGTAGAGGGAGGAGAAGAGGAAGAGGGGGAGAGAGGGTAACCTGATCTGACATAGGGGGAGAGAAAAGGACTAAAGCCCTGAGGTCCAGCAGAAAGAATGGAAACAGGCAACCTCAGGAGATAGGAGGGGGGGAGAACCTCCAGAATGCACCAGAGACCTGAGAGACCTGAGAGATGAAAGGTTCACAGGACTCAAAGGGAGGGACCTTAGATGCAATACCTGGCAGTAGGGAGAGGGAACTTATAGAGCCTACCTCCTAGAAATTTTTAAGGGACCTTTATGTTTCTTCTTTAAGGGCTTCTACCTGTTTACCTGTGTTCTCCTGTATTTCTTTAAGGGAGCTATATATGTCCTTCTTAAAGTCCTCTATCAGCATCATGAGATGTGATTTTATATCCAAATCTTGCTTTTCCAGTGTGTTGGGGCATCCAGGACTTGCTGTGGTTGGAGAACTGGCTTCTTTCTGATGATGCCAAGTAGCCTTGGTTTCTGTTGTTTGTGTTCTTGCACTTGCCTTTTGCCATCTGGTTATCTCTGGTGCCTTGGCTTCTGTTGGCAAGGTTCTTGCACTTGCCTTTTGCCATCTGGTTATCTCTGGTGCTGGTTGATCTTGCTGTCTCTGGCTGGAGCTTGTCCCTCCTGTGGGCCTGTCAGCCTGTGTCAGCACTCCTGGGAGACCAACTCTCTTCTGTCAGGGTCTGTGTACAGAAGGCTGTGAAACAGCCCCAGCTCCCTTTTACAGATGGAAACTGAAAGGATCCTGTCTTAACTGCCCCAACATTCCTGGGCCCTGTATGCTCCTAGATGGTCCTGTTCCAGGCAGTTATTGAAGAGAAAGTGGTAAGATCACCTCCTTGCCTGAGAATGACAGCACTCCTGGGAGACCAGCTCTCTCCTGGTGGGACTGGTGCACAGAAGAACAGTCCCAGCTCCCGGGCTCAGATCCCAAATTCATTTCTGAAAGTAATTGATGGTTTAGACTTTGGCAAATGGATTAAATCTCTTTAAAAGATTTTGTGATAAGAAACCAAAAAATAAGTACAAAGTCTAACAGAAAACATTTGAAAAATACATACTGAGTAAAGAGTTTATGTGCTTTATATCTGAAGATTTTTCAGAACTTCTCACAACGAAAATAAAAAATTAAAAGTGTAATATGTACATTACCAATAGTTAGATAAAGTGATGCTCATCATAGTAATTTGGAAATGTATACCAAAGCCCCAGTGATGACAACACATACTAAAAAATTAATGGAAAAGTCAGTAAGTATTCAAAGTATGAGTCAACAAATACTACATTCTTTAAGATCTTCCTCTGTGACTACTGTTTTGGTTCAGGTCTTATGAGCTCTGGTCTTTACTAGTAATGCAGTTATCTGGCAGGCCTCTCCATTTTTATTCCTGACATCTTAGTGCTCTCACTACATTAACAGCCTTTCTTATGGAATAAGTATCAGATTTGTCATTACTCTCCCATTGTTTTCATTATGAAAGCTCTGCTCAGTCTGCTTTGTCCTGAGACATTCTCTTTACTCATGTGCTCTATTCACACCATCTTCTCTGCTTAGTTTTAAAATAGTTTCTCTTTCTCCTTATCTATCTTATGTCACACATTGGGGAAAACAGATCCCATTATATTTTCAGAACACATTATTTCATTTTAAGCCTCTGTGCCCTTCACAAAAATTCTGTCTCATCCTTTTTACCCTGACCAGTATTAAACCATATGAAAACATTTGCCATAGTTCAGGAAACACATCATTACTTCGAGGCTTGAGTCTCCCAGCTATCACCTTTCCTGTGTCCAGATATCATTTTTTCATTTAATCAGACTGTAATGAAAATTTGTTTGTATGTTTCAAGTGGCAATTTACATGGTTGCCTCATCTATTGTGCTGTGAAGCCTTGAATTGTGACTTTGTGTATTTAATACCTAACATAGTACCCTATTCGTTTCAGGAACTCAATAAATACTTGACAAAAAATATTCTTTAACATAATTTGACACTTGCTCTTCAGTATTCTTTCTTTATCATGTCTACTTTCTGTAGTGTGGAAATGATAAATGAAGCATAAGCCCACAATAAAGGCTTATTATTTCTATGGCCTAAAAATAGAGAAGAATCATCAAGTATAATTTGGAGATCTGTACTTTCCCTGTATCTTGACACTGAGCAAGATCACCCTTTCCAAAAATGGCTAATTAGATGGAAAAATGAGATATCTTTCATATCTGGAGCAAAGCATAATTTAAGATTATTTTCTGCAAGAGATAATGTTTAGTAATTGCTTTAAGAGAAAGATATAGGCTGATGCTGGGGACAAACATATGTTATCCTAGATAGTCAGGAAGCTGAGATAGGAGGGTTTCATATCTGGGCCAGCCTAAACTACAAGAGTGTGAGGACAATATTCCCAACCTAGTGACCTTGAGACCCTCTTAAAATACAAGCAGATAGCTGGAGATATTGTTCAGTTGTAGAGCACAAGCCTAGCATGTAGGATACCCTAGGTTCAATCACTGGTTCCACAAAAATAATCTATACACACACACACACACACACACACACACACACACACGCACACGCACGCGCACGCGCACGCGCACGCGCACACGCACACGCACACGCACACGCACACGCACACGCACACGCACACGCGCACACACACACACACACATACACACACATACCATCTTGATAATCTCTATAATCATCTAGGAGACAAATCTTTGTGGATGTATGTGAAAGTTTCCACACTAGTTTAATTGTATGGCACCAATCACTCCATGCTCTGAGATTCCAAGCCACCTAGAAATAAGAAAGCAAGCTGAACAGGGACATTCACCTCTCTCTGCTTCCTGACTGTGAATATAATGTATCCAGCTTCCACAAAGCTCACCCTGCCCGAATGACTTCCCCACCATGATGAAGACATAAAATGTGAGCTGCTTATCATAAGCCCTTTCTCCTTATCATAATAACTATTGCATGCTGATTTTCTTTTAATACAAATCGCTTTCATGTTTCATGCACATGTAAATTCATAACATGTAGATTTCCATGTGTTTAACAAAAACAGAGTTTGAAGCTTTTTTCTGTTTCAGGAAGTTTCATAGAGTTGAAGTTTTTAATCAAACACCTCAGTCATTTACAAAATGTCTGAACACTTCTATTGAGGAAGTGACATAAGAAGGGGAAGCTGGGTGCTGAGAAACCAAGCCATTTTTTTTTCAGGCACAGCACAATGTTATGAAATATTTATAGCTTTACTGTATCCCTGAACTGATGATTGCTTTCTCCAAAAGACTTCTGGGGTTTTGTCATAGTCATTTATTACCTTCAAATAACTATTTTAATAATCCTCCAAGGAGATCCACTTCACTATCAGGAACATGTTTTCAGTGATGTTTACAGCTGGGTGATTTGTTTTGTTAACATAAATCTGGCACCTGAAGCATTGTGATTTAAATTTTCTTGCATGATAGATAGCGATCCCTGAAGTTCACATTATTAACTTAATTGCTCCAGATGCTCCTCCCAGCTCCACTGAGGCATCATAGGCAATAAGTATGTGGCCCATGTCAACACTTTCTGTTGCTTGCATGTCATTCTGGACCTCTTAAGATTTTCCTTTGAAACAAATATGAGAACTGAAGTTAACATATGTCAAGAACTCTATGAATAGAAAGGTCAGTTTGTTCCCAACAGTCCTGATATAGGTAGAAAAACTGGCAGTGCAATGCAGAATTAAAAGTGAAACTTTTGATTCATAGCCAGCATAGGCTCTCTAATACACAGGACTAAGGCCTCATATACTTAAGAATAAAGAGAACTACACAATTGTCATCTAGGGGCATTTTAAGCGTTGTATTCTAATCTGAAATGGTTGACTGGGTGACTGGGATGAAAAGTTACATTTGCATGTATGTTGGTATCCATCTCATTTGCATGTATAATTAGAAGTGAAATTACTAAGTTAGAACTAGTTTTACACCAAACAAATTAAAAGGGAATCATTATAGTTTTCTATAATATCAGCATTGATCTCAATGACATCTTTAAAGTATCTTCTGTACATATGGTAGTATGACAATGGGAGTAATTTTCTATTGCCTTCACAGACTTATACATAGTTCTCACCATCTCCTAGTTGAGTTTCATAGGAGATAGCTCTAAATTTTACCCATACACTTATAGGAAGCCAAACCCAACATAATTATCACTTAATTAATAAGCTTTTGTGTGTTTATCTCTAAAATATAAAGAATATGTTTAAACATAGACTAAACCATTGTCACACTTCAAAATTATTGATTAATATACATAATTTTTGATATTATTTATTTCTAACTCTATTTCTTTTTAGTTTGCTCATATCATGATCTTAACCAACTTTTAAAGTTGGGGAGTAGTTATATTAAATCACTTTAAATCTATAGATCTCTATAGTTTTTAATAAATGGAGCAATTTCACAAATAAAAATATAAAAATATAACAATAATTAAAATAAAAATACTCTGACTATTTATTATTTTATTATAATTTTTGACTTTGAACTAATTATATATTCCCATAAAATTATAAGAAATAATAGAGACATCATGTATCATTGGCCCCATTTTTCTAATAGTAAGTAGCACGTTGTAAAACTATTGTAAAACACACAGGAAAGTTTGCCTCACCCAAAGAATTCTGAGCCATTTTTCTCCTACTATGAAATTCCTTGAGCCTTATCAATTATTAAACTACTCCCCATTTCATAACAACATTTTAAGACTGCTACATTAATGTTATAATATAGTATTTAACTAGTGAAAACTGACTGCTTCAACTCAGCAAAACTCTCTGACCAACTTGCTGTGCATATTAGTATGTCATTCATTTGCGCTGCTAAACAATGCTCCATTGTATGGATATGCCAGAGTTGATTTAGCCAACAGGAGTTGAGGAGCACCTAGACTGTTCTTATTTGGCTATCCTAGGATAAAGATATCATTGTACAAGTTTCAATTAACACAAAAGTTCCATTTCTCTGGGATAATTGCCCAAGTGTACAATTTCTAAGGCATGTGATTAGTATGAATTGAATTTTCTTTTAAGAAACTAATAGTTCCTAGATAGATTTACCATTCTGAAACCAGTTTGGGCAAGGAGCTGGGATACCTCATAATGTTCATTTCAAAGGGACTTCTCTTTTGTCTGGATACATTTTGATTTCCCAATTGCTGACTTTTTAATCTCTAACTGTGGGGTAAAAAGCATGCTGTGTCCTATGGGTTCCAAAGCCAGTCTGCTTCATTGAATCTTTCAGAATCTTCTTAATTATATTTTAAATATGATACATAAGCAATTTACCTATTATTTCAAAGAATAATGGAGTAACTGTACCTCAAGTTCTCATTCCCAGAAGTCTTTGAGCTTAGTTTTAATGATTCTATCTCTAAAGTCTATTTCTCTGTACTTTCCAGATCAGTAAATTTCATCGATTTCTTCTCCAGTTAACTAGTTTTACTCTCTGTAGTCTATACTCTGCCACTCAGCACAACTTGCAAGATTTTTGTGTCAGTTATCATATTTTTCAATTGTTTTCCCATTTCCTTCCTTTTCATGGCTTTTGCCTCTTTCCTGAGATTTTCCTAATTTTTATTTATAAAGATATTTTCTGCTTTCTTAAAGGCAGGAGGACTGCCTTAAAATCTTTCTCAGACAATTCCAGCATTTTCTTCATCCTAATATCAGAAGTTGCTGCTTTTCTTACATAAATGTGAGATATTATTATTAACCATTACTATGATTTTACTACTACTATTATTATTATTATTAATTCCCTTATAATGAAAGAGATTTCTTGTATCCTAGATATTTTGACACTATATTAAAAACTCTATATCTTATTTCACCTTCTTTTTAGCAAGGAGTCCATTTGTGGAAGTATATGTGAGGAGCCCAGTGGATGCAGTCATTACCTACCTTCTGTGCCCCATTCAGAAAGAAGATACTGAATCCATACAAGTTTATTACAGACAGCTATAATATTTAATTTCCTCTTTCAATGAGTACCATGTTTCTGATGGATATGGAAAACTGACTTTTCATGTTTTCATGATGTTCATACATCACGTCCACCAGAAGTGGTAGAACAAATGGAGAGTTCACATCACTTTGTTATCACACTGTAGATTAGAAGTTCATTTCTTTATTGGAAATTAAACTAGACAAAAGAAAGATAACATGGGGATAGAGTGGTGTGACTTGCTCTGCTTCAAGTTCATTGCTCAGGATTATTCATGGAGAATGCGGTTCACATCAGCAACTTCACCTTGGTTGCAAATGCACATTCAATCCCAAAATCATCACCAATAAAACTGAAATGTATTTAATATGGGTGCATTTGTGGTCTGTTGTTTGGCTAACATAAACAGGTGTTACAAGATTTTCTGCTATCAGAGCAACTGCTTCCTATTCAAGCTTTAAGATCCCTTGGCTGGTTTGCTTCTATTCACCATCCAGCATAATCCTCTTCCCTGTGCTGTGCTTTGGGAATTTTTGTTATCACATGGAAGATCTGTGATTAATGGGTCTATTCAATCTTTTTGGAAAACGTAAGACTATTTGACCTTTAGTTTCCATGTTTCTAACCAATATTATGAGCATAAGAATTTATGTTAACTCTGGGGTAATTTTCAATTTTCAGAATAATTTTAAGTGTATTCTGCTTGTATTAGTAGGGTTAAATGCATTTTAAAAGTACTAAGTCAGTTCTCGGTCAGGTGTGTTTGTGTGTATTTGCATGTGTTTTTTATTGGACATTTTATTTACATTTCAAATATTATTCCCTTTCCCAATTTCCCCTCCAGAAACATCCTATCCCATACCCTCCCCCTGCTTCTATGAGGTTGCTCCTCTACCCACCCACACCTTCCTCCCCACCCTGGCATTCCCCTACACTGGGGCAACAAGCCTTCACAGGACCAAAGGCCTCTCCTCCCATTGATGACCAACAAGGCCATACGTTACTTATTATTGTTTGAATCTGAAATGTCACCCAGACTCACTTTCTAAATACTCAATCCCAATCTGTATCACTGTTTTAAAAGCCATGAACATTTAAGGAGCTGAGGCATTGTTAGTAGAAGTAGGCCATTAGTGACATCTCTTCAAAGTTATAATTTACGCCCAGTTATACCTTTCCTCTCAGCTTCCTGTTCCACAACCATGTAGGCTGATACCAACTTATATTAATGCTACCATAGACAGAGACATTCCACTTCACCTTCCCTGCAATGATAGATTGGGATTGGCTGTTTCATGACTTTTTCTGGGAAGATGTAAACAAATATATTCACCAGAGATACAGTAATGAAGACAGATAAAAGAAAACTGTTCCATCTAAGTCTAGCTTGCTGAACCAATGATTTTATTGTAGTTACCTACAGGAACATTGTTGGCTCACAGGCAACTGTTTCACAGAATGCCCACATCAGCAATAGTAGGAGTTCAAGAAAGCTTCAACACCAGTATGATCTATACAACTTCCAGGCAGCTATCCAACAGAAGGTCTGCTTCTCTCCAGCAAATTTTTACTTCATTTGTAACCTATGGAAGGCTTATCTTTTCTGAGCTCCCTGAATCATAATCTCATAATTTCATAATGCCTTGTGCTCAAAAATTCCATCAGCTTCTTGTTTCAATTAAGCACAAAAAAAAAAAAAAAAAAAAAGATCTACACAACAAGTAGGCTTTATACCAGGGATGCAGGGTTGGCTCAATATACAGAAATCCATCAATGCAATCCACTACATAAACAACTCAAAGAAAAAAACCACATGGTCATTTCGTTGGATGCTGAAAAAGCATTTGACAAAATTCAGCATCCTTTCATGCTTAAAGTCTTAGGAAGAACAGGAATTCAAGGCCCATACCTAAACATAGTAAAAGCAATATACAGCAAACCGGTAGCCAGCATCAAACTAAATGGAGAGAAACTTGAAGCAATCCCACTAAAATCAGGGACTAGACAGGGATGCCCCCTTTCTCCTTATCTTTTCAATATTGTACTTGAGGTACTAGCTTGGGCAATTGGACAACATAAGGAGGTCAAAGGGATACAAATTGGAAAGGAAGAAGTCAAACTATCATTATTTGCAGATGATATGATACTCTACCTAAGTGACCCAAAAACCTCCACTAGAGAACTCCTACAGCTGATAAACAACTTCAGCAAAGTGGCAGGTTATAAAATCAACTCAAGCAAATCAGTGGCCTTCCTATACTCAAATGATAAGCAGGCTGAGAAAGAAATTAGGGAAATGACACCCTTCACAATAGCCACAAACAGTATAAAGTACCTTGGGGTGACTCTTACCAAACATGTGAAAGATCTGTATGACAAGAACTTCAAGTCTATGAAGAAGGAAATGGAAGAAGACCTCAAAAAATGGGAAAACCTCCCATGCTCATGGATCGGCAGGATTAATATAGTTAAAATGACCATTTTGCCAAAAGCAATATACAGATTCAATGCAATACCCATCAAAATCCCAACTCAATTCTTCACAGAGTTAGAAAGAATTTATCTGGAACAACAAAAAACCCAGGATAGCTAAAATTATTCTCAACAATAAAAGAAATTCTGGGGGTATCAGTATCCCTGACCTCAAGCAATACTACAGAGCAATAGTGTTAAAAACTGCATGGTATTGGTACAGTGACAGGCAAGAGGATCAATGGAACAGGATTGAAGATCCAGAAATGAACCCACACACCTATGGACACTTGATCCTCGACAAAGGGGCAGAAATATCCAATGGAAAAAAGATAGCCTTTTCAACAAATGGTGCTGGTTCAACTGGAGGTCAGCATGCAGAAGAATGCGAATTGATCTATCCTTGTCTCCTTGTACTAAGCTCAACTCCAAATGGATCAAGGACCACCACATAAAGCCAGGCACTCTGAAGCTCATAGAAAAGAAACTGGGGAAGACCCTTGAGGACATCAGTACAGGGGGAAAGTTTCTGAACAGATCACCAATAGCGTATGCTCTAAGATCAATAATTGACAAATAGGACCTCATAAAATTACAAAGTTTCTGTAAAGAAAGGACACTATCAAAAGGACAAATCAGCAACCAACAAATTGGGAAAGGATCTTCACCAACCCTACATCAGATAGAGGACTAATATCCAATATATACAAAGAACTCAAGAAGTTAGACTCCAGAAAACCAAATAACCCTATTTAAAAAATGGGGTACACAGTTAAACAAAGAATTTTCACCTGAAGAACTTCAGATGGCGAAGAAGGATCTTAAAAACTGCTCAACTTCATTAGTCATCAGGGAAATGAAAATCAAAACAACCCTGAGATTTCTCCTTACACAAGTCAGAATGGCTAAGATTAAAAATTCAGGAGACAGCAGGTGTTGGCAAGGATGTGGAGAAAGAGGAACACTCCTCCACTGCTGGTGAGGCTGTAAGATGGTACAACCACTCTGGATATCAGTCTGGTGGTTCCTCAGAAAACTGGCCACATCACTTCCGGAGGATCCTGCTATATCACTCCTGGGCATATACCCAGAGGATTCCACACCATGTAATAAAGATACATGCTCTACTATGTTCATAGCAGCCCTATTTATAATAGCCAGAAGCTGGAAAGAAGCCAGATGTCCCTCAACAGAAGAGTGGATGCAAAAAAATGTGGTGTATATACACAATGGAGTACTATTCAGCCATCAGAAACAATGAATTTATGAAATTCTTAGTCAAATGGATGGAGCTGGAGAACATCATACTAAGTGAGTTAACCCAGTCTCAAAAGATCAATCATGGTATGCACTCACTAATAAGTGGATATTAACCTAGAAACCTGGAATACCCAACACATAATCTACACATCTAATGATGTACAAGAAGAACGGAAGAGTGGCCCCTTGCTCTGGAAAGACTCAGTGTAGCAGTATAGGGCAAAACCAGAACAGGGAAGTGGGAAGGGGTAGGAAAACAGGGGGAGGGAAGGGGGCTTATGGTACTTTCAGGGAGTGGGGGGGGGCAGAAAAGGGAAAATCATTTGAAATGTAAAAAAAAAAAAAAGAAAGGTTATTTTCCTCATTTAAATTCTTTCCATTTTTTAAAGAGCAATAAGAAATGTAACTAATGGATCTCCTATCCCTCAACAATCAAATATTACAAAAAGCATTATACTTTCAGTTTCTATGTACTTTTCTGAATAATTTATACAAGCAGAATCATTTAGTACATGCATCAGAATCAGAAGCATATTTGATTTTGTAACCATATAGGACCATTTTGAATGAATACTCAATCATTTGCCTACAGCAGTTAATGTATAATATCTGAACACTATTCCCTTATGAATATGATTTATAATTGCTATAGACTAGTTTTTAAATATCCCTCAAGTTCAGTTAATGTCTTTTTTACTGTTATTTTGTTGGTTTTATTTTGTTGGTTTTATTTTGTTTGTTTTGTTTTGTTTTGTTTTGTTTTGAGGTGCAGCCTCACTATATACCTCTAACTGGCTTGGGATTCTCTATGCAGACTAGACTAGCCATGAACTCAACAGAGATATGCCTGCCTCTGTTTCCTGGGTGATAGGGTTAAAGACATGAGGCACCATACCTGGCTGTTTTAAATTTGAAAAGTAATATAAACTTTAAGAGGTATAGCCTGTGAGATGTTCTAGATACTGAGATTGTCTTTGAAGGAGATAATAGCAATGAGAATCTGTGCTCCACAGTATGGTCCCTGCCATGATAAACTCCATCACCACCAGCTTCAAAGAAATAGAGCAACCATGAGAAGAAACTTCAAAATTGTAAATCCAAAGTAAAGCTTGATATAAATTAGTTGTCTCAAGTATTCAGTTACAGTAACAAAATTCTTTGAGCATTCCTGATTTATATTGGTTCTTCGGTAGGCATGTATCTTGATTAATTTCTCTGTATAATGAGGGGTGAAATTGTCAAGTTAAATATTGTACAATATTTACAAGTTAAATATTAAATATAATTTTGAGAAAATATCAAACTGTTTCCCAGAGTGACTATGCCATTTTATATTTCCACAAGCAATATTTACATTTTCCACGGTCTTTCTTTTTTTTTTAAATATTTTTATTTTCTATATTCTTTGTTTACATTCCAAATGATTTCGCCTTTCCCGGACCCCCCCCCCATATGTCCCATAAACCTTCTCTCCATCCCTTCTCCAATCACCTCCCTCCTTTTTCTCTATCCTTATATTCCCTTCCCATGCTAGATCAATCCTTTCCAGGATCAGGACCCTCTCCATACTTCCTCATGGGAGTCATTTGTTATGAAATTTGTGCCTTGGGTATTCAGGGCTTCTGGGCTAATTAATATCCACTTATCAGAGATTGCATTCCATGTGTATTCTTTTGTGATTGGGTTACCTCACTTAGGATGATATTTTCCAGATCAAACCATTTGCCTAAAAATTTTGTGAATTCATTGTTTCTAATTGCTGAGTAGTAGTCCATTGTGTAAATATACCACATGTTCTGTATCCATTCCTCCTTTGAGGGGCATCTGGGTTCTTTCCAGCTTCTGGCTATTATAAATAAGGCTGCTATGAACATAATGGAGCATGTGTCTTTATTGCATGCCGGGGAATCCTTTGGGTATATGCCCAGGAGAGGTATAGCAGGGTCCTCCAGAAGTGTCATGTCCAGTTTTCTGAGGAACCTCCAGACTGATTTCCAAAGAGGTTGTACCATCTTACATCCCCACCAGCAGTGGAGGAGTGTTCCTCTTTCTCCACATCCTCGCCAACACCTGCAGTCTCCTGAGTTTTTGACCTTAGCCATTTTGATTGGTGTAAGGTGAAACCTCAGGGTTGTTTTGATCTGCATTTCACTAATGACTAATGATGTTGAGCACTTCTTAAGGTGCCTCTCGGCCATCCGAATTTCATCAGGTGAAAATTCTTTGTTTAGATCTGTACCCCATTTTTAATAGGGTTATTTGGTTCCCTGGGGTCTAACTTCTTGAGTTCTTTGTATATATTGGATATTAACCCTCTATCAGATGTGGGGTTGGTGAATATCCTTTCCCAATTTGATGGTTGCCGTTTTGTCCTTTAACAGTGTCCTTTGCCTTACAGAAACTTTGTAATTTTATGAGGTCCCATTTGTCAATTCTTGATCTTAGAGCATAAGCTATTGGTGATCTGTTCAGGAACTTTTCCCCTGTGCCCATGTCCTCAAGGGTCTTCCCCAGATTCTTTTCTATTAGTTTCAGTGTGTCTGGTTTTACATGGAGGTCCTTGATCCACTTGGAGTGAAGTTTAGTACATGGAGATAAGAATGGATCAATTCGCATTCTTCTGCATGCTGACCTCCAATTGATACAGCACCATTTGTTGAAAAGGCTATCTTTTTTTCCACTGGATGTTTTTGGTTCCTTTGTCAAAGATCAAGTGGCCATAGGTGTGTGGATTCATTTCTGGATCTTCAATTCTATTCCATTGGTCCACTTGTCTGTCACTGTGCCAATACCATGCAGTTTTTAACATTATTGCTCTGTAGTATTGCTTGAAGTCAGGGATACTGATTCTCCCAGAATTTCCTTTGTTGTTGAAAATAGTTTTAGCTATCCTGGGTATTTTTTGTTATTCCAGATGAATTTGAGAATTGCTTTTTCTAACTCTGTGAAGAACTGAGTTGGAATTTTGATGGGGATTGCATTGAATCTGTAGATCGCTTTTGGCAAGATGTCCATTTTAACTATATTAATCCCTCCTTGTATTGGTGTTTTCCTCGTATTATCCTTTGTAGGGCTGGGTTTGTGGATAGATATTGGGTAAACTTGGTTTTGTCATGAAATATCTTAGTTTCACCATCTATGGTGATTGAGAGTTTTGCTAGATATAGTAGTTTTGGTTGGCATTTGTGTTCTCTTAGAGTCTGCATGAGATCTGCCCAGGACCTTCTAGCCTTCATAGTCTCAGGTGAGAAGTCTGGTGTGATTCTGATAGATCTTCCTTTATATGTTACTTGGCCTTTTTCTCTTACTACCTTTAATATTCTTTCTTTGTTTAATACATTTGGGGTTTTGATTATTATGTGACTGGAGGTAGTTCTGTTCTGGTCCAGTCTGTTTGGAGTTCTGTAGGCTTCTTGTATATTCATGGGCATCTCTCTCTTTAGGTTACGGAAGTTTTCTTCCATAATTTTATTGAAGATATTTGCTGGCCCTTTAATTTGTAAATCTTCACTCTCATCTATGCCTATAATCCTTAGGTTTGGTCTTCTCATTGTACCCTGGATTTCCTGGATATTTTGGGTTACAAGCTTTTTGCATTTTGCATTTACTTTAACTGTTGAGTCCATGGTTTCTATGGTATCTTCAGTATCTGAGATTCTTTCTTCTATCTCTTGTATTCTGTTGTTGATATTTGCATCTATGTCCCCTAATTTCTTTCTGAGGCTTTCTATCTCCAAAGTTCTCTCCCTTTGAGTTTTCTTAGTTGTTTCTACTTCTGATTTTAGATCCTGGATGGTTTTGCTCAGCTCCTTCACTTGTTTGTTTGTGCTTTCCTCTAATTCTTTAAGAGATTTTTATGTTTCCTCTTTCATGACCTCAGCCTGTTGACCAAAGTTCTCATGTATTTCTTTAAGTGATTTTTGTGTTTCCTCATTATTGGCTTTTGTATTCTCCTGAATTTCTTTCAGTGATTTTTGTGTTTCCCTTGCAAGGGCTTCTAACTTTTGATCCATTTTCTCCTGAATTCCTTTAAGTATGTCCTTCATGTGTTCCTGTACCAGCATCATGACCAGTGATTTTGAATCCAAATCTTGTTTTACTGGTGTGATTGGTATCCAGGACATGCTGTTAAAGGAGAATTGGGCTCAGATATTGCCATATTGCCTTGATTTCTGTTAGTGACGTTCCTGCATTTGCCTTTTGCCATCTAGTTCTCACTGATGTGAGTTGGTCTTGTCAATGCTGGACTCACCAGTGCAAGCTGCCTCTTCCCAGGTGGCCTCTGGTGCACAGCTTACCTCCTGCACTTCCTGGAGACAGGGTGCTGTTGCCCAGGCTGTTCAGATCCCGAAGCAGACACCTGAAGGCTCCCACCAGGGCCTGCTGGATTCACCAGAGCACACTGACTCCTCCCAGTCGGCCTCCCGGAAGCCCCTCTTGCATCTTGCCTCTTGCAGGACCTGGAGAGGTGGCGTTGCTGCCCAGGGTGATCTGAATCCAGAAGCTGAGAAATCTGAGGGCTCCCACCAGAGGCCTCAGGACTGGAACCTAAGCTCCATGCCATGCCACCGGAGCGAGCTGTGTGCTCCCAGAGTGCCTCCAGGTGTACACCAGATCTCCCGCACTTCCTGGAGACCGAGTGCTGTGGCCCAGGCTGTTCAGATCCCAAAGCAGACACCTGAAGGCTCCCTTAGGGGCCTGGTGGATTCACCAGAGCACACTGACTCCTCCCAGCCCACCTCCCGGAAGCCCCTCTTGCCTCTTGCAGGACCTGGAGATGTGGCGTTGCCGCCCAGGCTGTTCTGGATCCGGAAGTGGAGAGATCTGAGGGCTCCCACCAGAGGCCTCAGGACTGGAACCTAAGCTCCGTGCTGCTGGAGCTTCCACAGTCTTTCTAATGCTAGTCTAATATTTTGATTTTGGCAACCTTGGAAGATATGAAACTATGTCCCTTTATGCTTGCTTGCGTGCATGTTTACTTGTGACAAGCTCATGATATATGACCCAATTTGGCCATGTACATGTGAGCTCTTATGTCTGAGACTCTCTTTTTTTATTGATTATTTTATTCATTTACATTTAAAATGTTATCCCCTTCTAGATTTCTCCTCCTCAAACCCTCTATCCCCCTACCCCTGCTTCTATGAGGGAACTCCCCAACACACCCACCCACTCCTGCCTCACTGCCCTAGCATTCCACTACACTGAGGCAGACACCAAACCCAGACACTATTGCTGATGCCAAGAAGTGCTTTCTGACAGGAGCCTGATATAGTTGTCACCTGAGAGGCTCTGCCAGTGCCTGACAAATACAGAGGGGGACACTCTCAGTCAACCATTGGACTGAGCACAGGGTCCCAAGTGGAGGAACTAGAGAAGGGACTGAAGGAGCTGAAGGGGTTTGCAGCACCATAGGAAGAACAAATATGTCAGCCAACCAGACCCCCAGAGCTCAAGGGTCTAAGATTTTCAAGTAATTAGGCTGTATGTGTGAGCCACCCCATCTTGTTCATTATCGTTTTGAGCTCAATTTCCTGATGTTAATGGCTCTGGGTTTCTTTTTCTCTTCTTGTCCATTTGAGTAGCCTCTTGGGAAAATAGCAGTTTAAAATCTGTTCTCCTTTCATCACTTCAGTTCCTTACATATTTATGCCCAAATTGTAAGTGTTCCTGATGTCTAATGTCTGCATCTGAGTCCTCATTAGATATATGACAGACACATATTTCCCCAGCCTGTGGGCTAATTTTCTGCTGTTTAAAGTATGTAGTATGGGGCGGCGGCGGCGGCAGCGGCAGCAGTGGCTGCTCCAGCTGAAGGGCCATCAGCAGTGGAACCAAGGCGTCACAGGGACCAGTTAGGCCCTGCGCCCACGACCACTGACCTTCGCTGACCAGCCGGGCAGCAAGCAGCTGCAGTTGTGCGGTGCCTTTCCTGCACGGAGGCCACTTCAGAACTCGGCCTCCCACCAGTCAGGAGAGGTGCATCCATCTTGGTTCCATACTCCAGGGATCGGACAGACTGAGGTACACAAACATAATCCGAGGCCAACACCGCGGTGGTCTGAGCCCGACGGGCGTTGGCCTGCACCCAGGCCCTGGGCGGGTCGGGGGGCCATCGGGGTGCCAACCCAGCCAGGAGGTTTTTTGCCCAGGCCTGCATGCATGCCGCCGCCATTTTGCCTGCAGGACGACAGAGAGCTCTGGCGGGCAGACCTGTAACAGGCATAGCCTAAGGCTAACAAAGCGGGGGTCCAGGCCCCAAAAGGCACAGGACTGACCCCAAGAACTGGGCGGCTTGGTGGGCCATCTGTGAGTCAACCCGCCCAGGTGATTGGGCTTTTGTCTGGACTCAGGGACTGGGCGGCCAGGCTAGCCTTGTGTGCGACAGCCCGGTTGGCGGATCGGCTGCCCAGCGGAGTGAGCGGAACACAGGGGAGGTCACAGTAGCATACACCGTCGGCACTCCCTGGGGGTGCACACAGGCTCCATCTGGTCCACAGACACAATCTGGGGCAAGGCCTCAGGCAGAAGCCCTCAGCTCTACTCTCTCCGCTTCCGGATCCAGATCAGTCTGGGCGGCAGCATCACATATCCAAGTCCTGCAAGTGGCTAGCTGGGCTTCCAGGCGGCCAGCTAGGAGAAGTCAGTGTGCTCCAGTGAATCCAGCGGGCCCCAGCGGGAGCCTTCGGGTGCCTGCTTTGGGATCGGAGCAGCCTGGGCAGCAGCACACTGTCTACAAGCAGTGCAGGAGGTAAGCTGTGCACCAGAGGCCAACTGGGAAGGGGCAGCTTGCACTGGTGAGTCCAGCACTGACAAGATAAACTAACACCAGTGAGAACTAGATGGCAAAAGGCAAACGCAGGAACGTCACTAACAGAAATCAAGGCAATGTGGCAACATCTGAACCCAATTCTCCTCTACCAACATGTCCTGGATACCCCATCACACCAATAAAACAAGATTTGGATTTAAAATCACTGGTCATGATGCTGGTACAGGAACACATGAAGGACATACATAAAGAAATTCAGGAGAAAATGGATCAAAAGTTAGAAGCCCTTGCGAGGGAAACACAAAAATCATTGAAAGAAATTGAGGAGAATACAAAAGCCAACAAGGAGGAAATGCAAAAAACACTTAAAGAAATACAGGAGAACTTTGGTCAACAGGCTGAGGTCATGAAAGACGAAACACAAAAATCTCTTAAAGAAATACAGGAGAACTTTGGTCAACAGGCTGAGGTCATGAAAGACGAAACACAAAAATCTCTTAAAGAATTACAGGAAAACACAAACAAGCAAGTGAAGGAGCTAAGCAAAACCATCCAGGATCTAAAATCACAAGTAGAAACAACTAAGAAAACTCAAAGGGAGACAACTTTGGAGATAGAAAGCCTTGGGAAGAAATCAGGGGACAGAGATGCAAATATCAACAACAGAATACAAGAGATAGAAGAAAGAATCTCAGATGCTGAAGATTCCATAGAAACCATGGACTCAACAGTTAAAGAAAATGCAAAATGCAAAAAGCTTGTAACCCAAAATATCCAGGAAATCCAGGACACAATGAGAAGACCAAACCTAAGGATTATAGGCATAGATGAGAGTGAAGATTTACAACTTAAAGGGCCAGCAAACATCTTCAATAAAATTATGGAAGAAAACTTCCGTAACCTAAAGAGAGAGATGCCCGTGAATATACAAGAAGCCTACAGAACTCCAAACAGACTGGACCAGAACAGAAATACTTCCCATCACATAATAATCAAAACACCAAATGTTCTAAACAAAGAAAGAATACTAAAGGCAGTAAGAGAAAAAGGCCAAGTAACATATAAAGGAAGACCTATCAGAATCACACCAGACTTCTCACCTGAGACTATGAAGGCTAGAAGGTCCTGGGCAGATCTCATGCAGACTCTAAGAGAACACAAATGCCAACCAAAACTACTATATCCAGCAAAACTCTCAATCACCATAGATGGAGAAACAAAGATATTTCATGACAAAACCAAGTTTACCCAATATCTATCCACAAACCCGGCCCTAAAAAGGATAATAGGAGGACAACACCAATACAAGGAGGGAAACTTCACCCTGGAAAAAGCAAGATAGTAACCTTTCATCAAACCCAAAAGAAGTTAAGCATTCAAATTTAAAAAATAACGTCAAAAATGATAGGAAGTAACAATCACTATTCCTTAATATCTCTTAACATCAGTGGACTTAATGCCCCAATAAAAAGAGACAGACTAACTGAATGGATACGTAAACAGGACCCTACATTTTGCTGCTTACAGGAAACACACCTCAGGGTCAAAGACAAACACTACCTTAGAGTAAAAAGCTGGAAGACAATTTTACAAGCAAATGGTCTCAGGAAACAAGCTGGAGTAGCCATTTTAATATCAGATAAAATTGACTTTCAACCCAAAGTCATCAAAAGAGACCCTGAGGGACACTTCTTGCTGGTCAAAGGAAAAATGCAAAAAGAAGAACTGTCAATCCTGAACATCTATGCTCCAAATACAAGGGCACCCTCTTTCGTAAAAGAAACTTTATTAAAACTAAAAGCACACATTGCACCTAACACAATAATTGTGGGTGACTTCAACACTGCACTTTCCTCAATGGACCGATCAGGAAAACAGAAACTAAACAGGGACACAATGAAACTAATTGAAGCTTTGGACCAATTAGATTTAACAGATATATATATAGAACATTCTATCCTAAAACAAAAGAATATACCTTTTTCTCAGCACCTCATGGTACCTCCTCCAAAATCGACCATATAGTTGGTCACAAGACAGACCTCAACATATATAAGAAGATCGAACTAATCCCATGCCTCCTATCTGATCACTATGGAGTAAAAGTAGTCTTCAATAGCAACAAAACAACAGAAAACCCACATACACGTGGAAACTGAACAATACTCTACTCAATGATACCTTGGTCAAGGAAGAAATAAAGAAAGAAATTAAAGACTTTTTAGAACACAATGAAAATGAAAACACAACATACCCAAATCTATGGGACACAATGAAAGCAGTGCTAAGAGGAAAACTCATAGCCCTGAGTGCCTCCAAAAAGAAAATGGAGAGAGCATACATTACCAGCTTAATGACACACCTGAAAGCCCTAGAACAAAAAGAAGCTATTTCGCCCAGGAGGAGTAGAAGGCAGGAAATCATCAAACTCAGGGCCGAAATCAATCAAGTAGAAACAAAGAGAACCATACAAAAAATCAACAATACCAGGAGCTGGTTCTTTGAGAAAATCAACAAGATAGATAAACCCTTAGCCAGACTGACCAAAGGGCACAGAGAAAGTATCCAAATTAACAAACTTAGAAATGAAAAGGGAGATATAACAACGGAAACTGAGGAAATCCAAAAAATCATCAGATCCTACTACAAGAGCCTATACTCAACACAACTGGAGAATCTGGAGGAAATGGACAATTTCCTTGACAGATACCAAATACCAAAATTAAATCAGGACCAACTAGACCATCTAAATAGTCCCATAATGCCTAAAGAAATAGAAGGAGTCATAGAAAGTCTTCCAACCAAAAAAAGCACAGGACCAGATGGCTTCAGTGCAGAATTCTACCAGACCTTCAAAGAAGAGTTAACACCAATACTCTTCAAACTATTCCACAAAATAGAAACAGAAGGAACACTACCCAATTCCTTCTACGAAGCCACAATTACGCTGATACCAAAGCCACACAAAGATCCAACAAAGAAAGAGAACTTCAGACCAATTTCCCTTATGAATATCGATGCAAAAATACTCAATAAAATTCTTGCCAACCGAATCCAAGAACACATCAAAACGATCATCCACCATGATCAAGTAGGCTTTATCCCCGGAATGCAGGGTTGGTTCAATATACGGAAATCCATCAATACAATCCACTACATAAACAAACTCAAAGAACAAAACCACATGGTCATTTCATTGGATGCTGAAAAAGCATTTGACAAAATTCAGCATCCCTTCATGCTTAAAGTCTTGGAGAGAACAGGAATTCATGGCCCATACCTAAACATAGTAAAAGCAATATACAGCAAACCGGTAGCCAGCATCAAACTAAATGGAGAGAAACTTGAAACAATCCCACTGAAATCAGGGACCAGACAAGGCTGCCCCCTTTCTCCTTATCTTTTCAATATTGTACTTGAGGTACTAGCTCGGGCAATTCGACAACATAAGGAGGTCAAAGGGATACAAATTGGAAAGGAAGAAGTCAAACTATCATTATTTGCAGACGACATGATCGTCTAACTAAGTGACCCAAAGAATTCCACTAGAGAGCTCCTACAGCTGATAAACAACTTCAGCAAAGTGGCAGGTTATAAAATCAACTCAAGCAAATCAGTGGCCTTCCTATACTCAAAGGATAAGCAGGCTGAGAAAGAAATTAGGGAAATGACCCCCTTCACAATAGCCACAAACAGTATAAAGTATCTTGGGGTGACTCTTACCAAACATGTGAAAGATCTGTATGACAAGAACTTCAAGACTCTGAAGAAGGAAATGGAAGAAGACCTCAAAAAATGGGAAAACCTCCCATGCTCATGGATCGGTAGAATCAATATAGTTAAAATGGCCATTTTGCCTAAAGCACTATACAGATTCAATGCAATACCCATCAAAATCCCAACTCAATTCTTCACAGAGTTAGAAAGAGCAATTATCAAATTCATCTGGAACAACAAAAACCCAGGATAGCTAAAACTATTCTCAGCAACAAAAGGAAATCTGGGGGAATCAGTATCCCTGACCTCAAGCAATACTACAGAGCAATAGTGTTAAAAACTGCATGGTATTGGTACAGTGACAGGCAGGAGGATCAATGGAACAGGATTGAAGATCCAGAAATGAACCCACACAACTATGGCCACTTAATCCTCGACAAAGAGGCTGAAAACATCCAATGGAAAAAAGATAGCCTTTTCAACAAATGGTGCTGGTTCAACTGGAGGTCAGCATGCAGAAGAATGCGAATCGATCCATCCTTGTCTCCTTGTACTAAGCTCAAATCCAAATGGATCAAGGACCTCCACATAAAGCCAGACACTCTGAAGCTAATAGAAAAGAAACTGGGGAAGACCCTTGAGGACATCGGTACAGGGAGAAAGTTTCTGAACAGAACACCAATAGCGTATGCTCTAAGATCAAAGATTGACAAATGGGACCTCATAAAATTACAAAGTTTCTGTAAGGCAAAGGACACCATCAAGAGGACAAATCGGCAACCAACAAATTGGGAAAAGATCTTCACCAATCCTACATCAGATAGAGGGCTAATATCCAATATATATAAAGAACTCAAGAAGTTAGACTCCAGAAAACCAAACAACCCTATTAAAAAATGGGGTACAGAGTTAAACAAAGAATTCTCACCTGAAGAACTTCGGATGGCAGAGAAGCATCTTAAAAAATGCTCAACTTCATTAGTCATTAGGGAAATGCAAATCAAAACAACCCTAAGATTTCATCTTACACCAGTCAGAATGGCTAAGATTAAAAATTCAGGAGACAGCAGGTGTTGGAGAGGGTGTGGAGAAAGAGGAACACTCCTCCACTGCTGGTGGGGTTGTAAATTGGTCCAACCACTCTGGAAATCAGTCTGGCGGTTCCTCTGAAAACTGGGCACCTTACTTCCAGAAGATCCTGCTATACCACTCCTGGGCATATACCCAGAAGACTCCCCACCATGTAATAAGGATACATGTTCTACTATGTTCATAGCAGCCCTATTTGTAATTGCCAGATGCTGGAAAGAACCCAGGTATCCCTCAACAGAAGAGTGGATGCAAAAAATGTGGTATATCTACACAATGGAGTACTATTCAGCCATTACAAACAATGAATTCATGAAATTCTTAGGCAAATGGATGGAGCTAGAGAACATCATACTAAGTGAGGTAACCCAGACTCAAAAGGTGAATCATGGTATGCACTCACTAATAAGTGGATATTAACCTAGAAAACTGGAATACCCAAAACATAATCCACACATCAAATGAGGTACAAGAAGAAAGGAGGAGTGGCCCCTGGTTCTGGAAAGACTCAGTGAAACAGTATTCAGCAAAACCAGAACGGGGAAGTGGGAAGGGGTGGGTGGGAGGACAGGGGAAGAGAAGGGGGCTTGCGGGACTTTCGGGGAGTGGGGGGGCTAGAAAAGGGGGAATCATTTGAAATGTAAATAAATTATATCGAATAATAATAAAGAAAGTATGTAGTATGCATTTTTTTAAAGATTAGTGAAATACAACTTTTAAGATTTGCTTGTGTTTTTGAGGAAATATTCAAGAAACCATGGTTTATTTGACACTCTTATGCTTGCAAGGGCCTTAATGCTTCCCTCTAAAAGTTAATATATATTTTCTGTTCATTTTTATATACAGTATAAAGCAGAGGTATAATTTCATTTCATTTGTATTTATTTTTTTATGGCCATTCATTTATCTTAGTATTTTTATAAAAGAAAACTATTCCTTGTTTTGCTTCTTAGGGGAACAGATTCATTTGTTCATTATTAATTAAGACATTAGTTGGACTATTTCACAGAAGTCATTCGTCATTTGGATGAACATTTCCACTTCAACTCTTAGAACAAAATTCTCTAAATTAGGTGACTTATGCTACAGACATTGATTTCTTGCTTTTCTTTCATATGGAGATCTGAGATCATGAATTTGCAGTCAGGTTTTGAAACGCTCTTCCAGGCTTTAAACTGGCTGCTGTTGAATCTGCCATGCAATCCTTATCTCAGCAGAAGCATCAATTCTACTGAATTAGTTTCACCCTGATCACCTCAGTTTTCCTGACTTTAGTCTATGCATAAGCATTCTCTCTAAACATAGGCATATTAATGGGTAGGGTTTCAACATATAAAATAATGAATATGTGAATAATGAATACCCTAATTGCTGAAATTATCATCTTGATTTCATTTTTGTATGGGTTATTACTCGTTTAAAGAAATTTAAGTCATTTTATATTTTCAACTCTTACTATACACACTTATTTAACATGTTTATCAGGTTGAACATATTGTAGAGTAACCCTTACATATGAAATAGAACATTTATGAAAAAAAATTACTTCATTTTTCCAATGAGGTACCTCTTGTCTTTGCCTAATTTTTAAATGTATACATAAAAATGGTTTATAGCATTTTATTTTATTTCTTAAACTATCTTTAGAATTAACATAAAACTGAACATTTTAAATTATTCTTAAGTTATTCCTTTGTCTTCCACATTTTGGAAGATAAATGTGAAGAATAAATAATAATTCATCTATAAATTTTAGAAAGGTACATGATTCAATCAATCTAGGCCTAGGTTATCATCTTAGAATTTTTTCTTTTTAAAATGTATTTATTTTATTTCATGTGTGTTTAAGTTTTGCCTGTGTGCATATTTGTGTGAAATTATTAGAGCCCATGGAATTGGAGTTTCAGACAGTTATGAGCTGCTATGTGGTTGCTGGGAACTGAACCCAGGTCCTGTAGAAGATCAGCCACTATTCTTAATCCCTAATTACTAAATTGGTTGCACATTAAAATGAATATTTTACATGTAAATTATTACTTAATATCTTATAAGTAATGTGCCATGTTAGAAGTCAAAGCAACTAAGATTGCTTATAATGTAATAGTCTACACTTCTACATTTTTTGTGTTTAAAAGACTATGCACTTATAAAACACATCAAACTAAACACTTCTAAAATATTCTGTTTTTAGTATGTTTACTAGACATGATTATTACACTTTAATAAATTTTCAGCAAATATTGACAGGTGTCCCCGGACTCCAGAGAGATCTAACCGACAGTACCAGATATGCAGACACAGCCCGAGGCTAACATCGTTTGGGCCTCAGCCTATCAGGCTTTTGCCTGCACACAGGGCCTGGGCAGCTCTGCAGGCCATCTGTGTGCCAACCCTGTCAAGGGCTGTTTGCCCTGTAGACTGATCAGCACTTGGAAAAGGTCCCAGCAGCATTCGCCATCTTTGCTCCCTGACTGGGCAGACAGGAAGTACCAGGTTCACAGAGACAACCACAGTATAGCATTGCCTGGGGCAAGACACACGAGGGCACTCAGGAGAAGGGCAGCACATCAGAAATTTGTACCAGGGGAAACCCAGTCATCCAGAGGAGCAGAAATAGCCTTACAGGCTCACAGGAGGTTCAAGCACCAGCCAGTAACAATAGGACCAACTAAGGCCAGAGATAACCAGATGGTAAAAGGCAAATGTAGGAATGTTACTAACAGAAATCAAAGCAATATGGCAGCATCTGAACATAATTCTCCAACAGCAGCAAGTTCTGTATACCCCAACACACCAGAAAAACAAGATTTTGATTTAAAATCACCGGTCGTGATGCTGTTAGAGGAACACAAGAAGGACATAAATAAATCTCTTAAAGAAATACAGGGGAACATGAATAAGCTAGAAGCCCTTACAATGGAAACACAAAAATCACTTAAAGAAATTCAGGAGAATATGGATCAACAAATAGAAGCCAATTAAGAGGAAACACAAACATCACTTAAAGAAATGCAGGAGATGATTTCATGCAGAAGTCATGAAAGAGAAAACACAAAAATCTCTTAAAGAATTATAGGAAAACACAAACAAACAAGTGAGGGAACTGAGCAAAACCATCCAGGATCTGAAAATAGAAGTAGAAACAACTAATAAATCACAAATGAAGACAACTTTGGAGATAGAAAACCTTGGGAAGAAATCAGGGGCCATAGATGCAAATATCAACAACAGAATACAAGAGATAGAAGAATCTCAGATGCAGAAGATACCATAGAAACCATGGACTCAACAGTGAAAAAAATGCAAAATGCAAAAATCTTGTAACCCAAAACATCCAGAAAATCCAGGACACAATGAGAAGACCAAACATAAGGATTATAGGTATAGATGAGAGTGAAGATTTACAACTTAAAGGGTCAGAAAATATCTTCAACAAAATTATGGTAGAAAACTTCACTAACCTAAAGAGAGAGATGCCCATGCATATGCAAGAAGCCTACAGAACTCCACACAGACTGGACCAGAACAGAAAGTCCTTCCAACACATAATAATCAAAACTCCAAATATACTAAACAAAGTAAGGATATTAAAGGCAGTAAGAGAAAAAGGCCAAGTAACATATAAGGGAAGACATATAAGAATTGCACCAGAATTCTCACCATAGACTATGAAAGCAAGAAGATCCTGGGCAGATCTCATGCAGATTCTAAGACAACACAAATGTCAGCCAAGACTACTATAGCCAGCAAAACTCTCAATCACCATAGATGGAGAAACCAAGATATTCCATGACAAAACCAAATTTACACAATATCTTTCCACAAACCCAGCCCTGCAAAGGATAATAGGTGGAAAACACGAATACAAGGAGAGAAACTACACCCTAGAAAAAGCAAGATAGTAACCTTCTTTCATGAAACCCAAAAGATGATAACCATTAAAATATAAAAATAACATAAAAATGACAGGAAGTAATAATCACTATTTCTTAATATCTCTTAACATCAATGGACTCAATGCCCCAATAAAAAGACATAGACTAACAGACTGGATAGGTAACCAGGACCCTACATTTTGCTTCACACAGGAAACACACCTCAGGGTCAAAGACAAACACTACCTTAGAGTAAAAGGATGGAAGACAATTTTACAAGCCAATGGTCTTAGGAAACAAGCCAGAGCAGCCATTTTAATGTCAGATAAATTTGACTTTCAACCTAAAGTCATCAAAAGAGACACAGAAGGACACATCTTGCTGGTCAAAGGAAAAATCCACCAAGAACTCTCAATTCTGAACATCTATGCTCCAAATACAAGGGCACCTTCATTCATAAAAGAAACTTTACTAAAACTCAAAGCACACATTGCACCTAACACAATAATTTTGAGTGACTTCAACACACCAGCATCCACAATGAACCCATCAGGAAAACAGAAACTAAACAGGGACACAATGAAACTAATTACACACACACACACACACACACACACACACACACACACACACACACACATACACACACACACACACCATTTCATCCTAAAGCAAAAGAATATACATTTTTCTCAGCACCTCATGGTACCTTCTCCAAAATCGACCATATAATAGGTCACAAGACAGACTTCAACAAATATAAGAAGATTGAATTGATGCCATGCCTCCTATCAGATCACTATGGAGTAAGAGTGGGCTTCAATAGCAACAAAAACAACAGAAACCCCACATACACATGGAGGCTGAACAATACTCTAATCAATGATACCTTGGCCAAAGAAGAAATAAAAAAGAAATCAAAGACTCTTTAGAATTTAATGAAAATGAAAGAACAACATAACCAAATTTATGGGACACAATGAAAGCAGTGCTAAGAGGAAAACTTATAGCCCTGAGTGCCTCCAAAAAGAAAATGGAGAGTGCATACACTAGCAGCTTAATGACACACCTGAAAGCCCTGGAACAAAAAAGAAGCCAATTCACCCAGGAGGAGTAGAAGGCAGGAAATCATCAAACTCAGGGCTGAAATCAATCAAGTAGAAACAAAGAGAACCATACAAAGAATCAACAAAACCAGGAGCTGGTTCTTTGAGAAAATCAACAAGATAGATAAACCCTTAGCCAGACTAACCAAAGGACACAGAGACAGTATCCAGATTAACAAACTTAGAAACTAAAAGGGAGATATAACAACAGAAACTGAGGAAATTCAAAAAATCATTAGATCCTACTACAAAAGACTATACTCAACAGAGCTGGAGAATCTGGAGGAAATGGACAGTTTCCTAGACAGATACCAAATACCAAAATTAAATCAGGATCAAATAGATCATCTAAACAGTCCCATAACCCCTAAAGAAATAGAAGGGGTCAAAGAAAGTCTTCCAACCAAAAAAAGCACAGGACCAGATGGTTTTAGTGCAGAATTTTTTCAGACCTTCAAAGAAGACCTAACACCAATACTCTTCAATCTATTTCACAAAATAGAAACAGAAGGAACACTACCCAACTCAGTCTATGAAGCCCCAATTATGCTGATACCCAAACCACAAGAAGATCCCACAAAGAAAGAGAACTTCAGACCAATTTCCCTTATGAACATCAATGCAAAAATAATCAATAAAATTCTTGCCAACCAAATCCAAGAACACATCAAAATGATCATTCACCATGATCAAGTTGGCTTCATCCCAGGGATACAGGGATGGTTCAATATATGGAAATCCATCAATGCAATCCACTACATAAACAAACTCAAAGAAAAAAACCACATGGTCATTTCATTAGATGCTGTAAAAGCATTTGAAAAAATTCAGCATCCCTTCAGACTAAAAGTCGTGGAAAGAACAGGAACTCAAGGTCCATACTTAAACCTAGTAAAAGCAATATACAGCAAAAAAGTAGCCAATACCAAACTAAATGTAGAGAAACTCGAAGCAATCCCACTAAAATCAGGGACTAGACAAAGCTGCCCTCTCTCTCCATATCTTTTCAATATAGTACTTGAGGTACTAGCTAGAGCAATTAGACAACATAAGGAGGTCAAAGGGATACAAATTGTAAAGGAAGATGTCAAACTATCACTATTTGCTGATAATATGACAGTATACTTAAGTGACCAAAAAAATTCCACCAGAGAACTACAGCTGATAAACAATTTCAGCAAATTGACTGGTTATAAAATCAACTCAAGCAAATCAGTTGCCTTCCTATACTCAAAGGATAAACAGGCTGAGAAAGAAATTAGGGAAATGAGACTCTTCACAATAGCCACAAACAATATAAAGTATTTTGGTGTGACTCTAAGCAAACAACTGAAAGATCTGTAGAACAAGAATTTCAGGTCTCTGAAGAATGAAATAGAAGACCTCGGAAAATGGAAAAATCTTCCATGTTCATAGATTGGCAGGATTAATATAGTTAAAATGGCTGTCTTGCCAAAAACAATATACATATTCAAAGCAGTCCCCATCAAAATCCCAACCCAGTTCTTCACGGAATTTGAAAGAGCAATTCTCAAATTCATCTGGAATAACAAAAACCCAGGATAGCTAAAACTATTCTCAACAACAAAAGAAATTCTGGAGGAATCAGTATCCCTGACCTCAAGCAATACTACAGAGCAATTGTGGCCATTTTAACTATATTAATCCTGCCGATCAATGAGCATGGGGAGGTTTTTCCATTTTTTGAGGTCTTCTTCAATTTCATTCTTCAGAGACTTGAAATTCTTGTTCTACAGATCTTTCAGTTGTTTGGTAAGAGTCACCCCAAAATATTTTATACTGTTTGCTGCTATTGTGAAGGGTGTCATTTCCCTAATTTCTTTCTCAGCCTGCTTATCCTTTGAGTATAGGAAGGCCACTGATTTGCTTGTGTTGATTTTATAACCTGCCACTTTGCTGAAGTTGTTTATCAGCTGTAGGAGTTCTCAAGTGGAGTTTTTTGGGTCACTAAGGTAGACTATCATATCATCTGCAAATAGTCATACTTTGACTTCTTCCTTTCCAATTTGTATCCCTTTGACCTCCTTATGTTGTCTAATTGCCCTAGCTAGTACCTCAAGTACTATATTGAAAAGATAAGGAGAAAGGGGGCATTCCTGTCTAGTCCCTGATTTTAGTGGGATTGCTTCAAGTTTCTCTCCATTTAGTTTGATGCTGGCTACCGGTTTGCAGTATATTGCTTTTACTATGTTTAGGTATGGGCCTTGAATTCCTGTTCTTTCTAAGACTTTAAGCATGAAAGGATGCTGAATTTTGTCAAATGCTTTTTCAGCATCCAATGAAATGACCATGTGGTTTTTTTCTTTGAGTTTGTTTATGTAGTGAATTGCATTGATGGATTTCCTTATATTGAACCAACCCTGCATCCCTGGGATAAACCCTACTTGATCAAGTTGGATGGTTGTTTTTATGTGTTTTTGGATTTGGTTGGCAAGAATTTTATTGAGTATTTTTGCATCGATGTTCATAAGGGAAATTGGTCTGAACTTCTCTTTCTTTGTTGTATCGTTGTGTGGTTTTGGTATCAGCATAATTGTGGCTTCATAGAAGGAGTTGGGTCGTGTTCCTTCTGTTTCTATTTTGTGGAATAGATTGAAGAGTATTGGTGTTAGGTCTTCTTTGAAGGTCTGATAGAATTCTGCACTGAAGCCATCTGGTCTTGTGCTTTTTTTGGTTGGAAGGCTTTCTATGAACCCTTTTATTTCTTTAGAGGTTATGGGACTGTTTAGATGATCTATTTGGTCCTAATTTAATTTGGTATTTGGTAGCTGTCTAGGAAATTGTACATTTCCTCCAGATTCTCCAGTTGTGTTGAGTATAGGCTTTTGTAGAAGGATCTGATGATTTTTGAATTTCCTCAGTTTCTATTGTTATATCCCCCTTTTCATTTCTAATTGTGTTAATATGGATACTGTCTCTGTGCCCTTTGGTCAGTCTGGCTAAGGGTTTATCAATCTTGTTGATTTTCTCAAAGAACCAGTTCCTGGATTCGTTTATTCTTTGTATCGTTCTCTTTGTTTCCACTTGATTGATTTCAGCCCTGAGTTTGATGATTTCCTGTCTTCTACTCCTCCTGGGTGAATTGGCTTCTTTTTGTTCCAGGGCTTTCAGGTGTGTCTTTAAGCTGCTAGTGTATGCACTCTCCATTTTCTTTTTGGAGGCACTCAGGGCTATGGGTTTTCCTCTTAGCACTGCTTTCCTTGTGTCCCAAAGATTTGGGTATGTTGTGCCTTCATTTTCATTAAATTCTAAAAAGTCTCTGATTTCTTTCTTTATTTCTTCTTTGGCCGAGGTGTCATTGAGTAGAGTATTGTTCAGCCTCCAAGTGTATGTGGGCTTTTTGTTTGCTATTGAAGCCCACTCTTACTCCATAGTGATCCGATAGGAGGCATGGGATTAGTTTGATCTTTTTTATATTTGTTGAGGTCTGTCTTTTGACCAATTATATGGTCGATTTTGGAGAAGGTACCATGAGGTGCTGAGAAAAGGGTATATTCTTTTGTTTTAGGGTGAAATGTCCTATAAATATCAGTCAAGTCCCATTGATCCAAAGCTTTAATTAGTTTTATTGTGTCCCTGTTTAGTTTCTGTTTTCCTGATTGGTCCATTGAGGAGAGTGGAGTGTTGAAGTCACCCACAATTATTTTGTTAGGTGCAATGTGTGCTTTGAGCTTTAGTAAAGTTTCTTTTACGGATGAGGGTGCCCTTGCAATTGGCACATAGTTTTTCAGAATTGAAAGTTCTTCTTGGTGGATTTTTCCTTTGACCAGCAAGAAGTGTCCTTCTGTATCTCTTTTGATGACTTTAAGATGAAAGTCAATTTTATCTGATATTAGAATGGCTACTCCAGCTCGTTTCCTGAGACCATTCGCTTGTAAAATTGACTTCCAGCCTTTTACTCTAAGGTAGATTTTGTCTTTGACTTTGAGGTGTGTTTCCTATATGCAGCAAAATGTAGGGTCCTGTTTCCTTATCCAGTCTGTTAATCTATGTCTTTTTATTGGGGAGTTGAGTCCATTGACGTTAAGAGATATTAAGGAATAGTGATTGTTACTTCCTGTCATTTTTTATGTTATTTTTATATTTGAGTGGTTATCTTCTTTTGGGTCTGATGAAAGAAGGTAACTATCTTGCTTTTTCCAGGGTGTCATTTCCCTCCTTGTATTGGAGTTTTCCTCCTATTATTCTTTGTAGAGCTGGGTTTGTGGAAAGATATTGTGTAAATTTGGTTTTGTCATGGAATATCTTAGTTTCTCCATCTATGGTGATTGAGAGTTTTGCTGGGTATAGTAGTCTTGGCTGACATTTGTGTTCTCTTAGAGTCTGCATGAGATCTGCCCAGGATCTTCTAGCTTTCATGGTCTCTGGTGAGAAGTCTGCTGTGATTCTGATAGGTCTTCCTTTATATGTTACTTGGCCTTTTTCTCTCACTGCCTTTAATATTCTTTCTTTGTTTAGTACATTTGGTGTTTTGATTATTATGTGACAGGAGGTATTTCTGTTCTGGTCCAGTCTGTTTGGAGTTCTGTTGGCTTCTTGTATATTCATGGGCATCTCTCTCTTTAAGTTGGGAAAGTTTTCTTCCATAATTTTGTTGAAGATATATGCTGGCTCTTTCAGTTGTAAATCTTCACTCTCATCTATACCTATAATTTTTAGGTTTGGTCTTCTCATTGTGTTCTGCATTTCCTGGATGTCCTGGGATACAAGCTTTTTGCATTTTGCATTTTCTTTGACTGTTGAATCAATGGTTTCTATGGAATCTTCAGCATCTGAGATTCTTTCTTCCATCTCTTGTATTCTGTTGTTGATATTTGCATCTATGGCCCCTGATTTCTTCTCAAGGTTTTCTATCTCCAAAGTTGTCTCTCTTCGAGATTTCTTAGTTGTTTCTACTTCTGATTTTAGATCCTGGATGGTTTTGCTTAGCTCCTTCACTTGCTTGTTTTTTGTTTTCCTGTAATTCTTTAAGATATTTTTGTGTTTCCTCTTTCATGACTTCTGCTGTTTGACTCACTTTCACCTGCATTTCTTTAAGGTTTTTTTTGTTGTTGTTGTTTTGTTTTGTTTTGTTTTTTGGCGTTTCTTCTTTATTGTCTTCTATCTCTTGAGACTTATTCTCCTGAATTTCTTTAAGTGATTTTTGTGTTTCCATTATAAAGGTTTCTAGCTTATTCATGTTCCCCTGTATTTCTTTAAGAGATTCATTTATTTCCTTTTTGTGTTCTTCTAGCAGCATCATGAACAGTGATTTTAAATCCAAACCTTGTTTTTCTGGTGTGTTTGTGCAACCAGGACTTGCTGATGTTGGAGAGTTTGGTTCAGACGCTGCCATATTGCCTAGATTTCTGTTAGTAGTGTTCCTGCATTTGCCCTTTGCCATCTTGTTATCTCTGGCGTTAGTTGGTCTCATCTCTGGCTGGTGTTTGTGCCTCTTGTGAGGCTCTAGGGCTATTTCTGCAACACTGGATGGCTGGATTTCCCCTGTTACAGATTGCTGATGTGATGTCCTCCTCTTGGGTGCTCTTGGAGCCCTAGTGTGCCTTGCCCCAGAATGTCTGTGTGAACCAGGCTGTGCCCATTTGCTCCTTCAGGGAGTGCTGATGGTGTATGCTGCGGGACCTTTTCCAAGTGCTGGTCACTCTGCTGGGCAGCCGATCTCCCAACTGGGTTTGTGCACACAAGGTTAGCCTAGCTGCTGAGGCCCTGAGTCTAGGCAAAATCCTGGCAGGATAAGGCCCCAGCAAAGTTCCCCTTGGGCTATGACTGTTAATTGGTTCTGTCAGGTGGCCAGGATGGGGGAGTGTGCATGCACTCCCTGAAAGTGCAGGGAGAGTCTGCTAGGCTAACAACCTCCTGGCTGGGTTGGCACACTGATGCACCCCCCCCCCAACAGCCCAGGGCCTGGGTGCAGGCCAACACCCATCGGGCTTAGAGCCCCACAATGTTGACCTCGGGTTATATTTGCCTACCTCAGTCTGTCTGATTTCTCTGGCGCCTGAGATCCAAGATGGCGGAGAGTCTCTCTTAACTGACTTGGGGGGGGGGGAGGCACCAGAGTTCTGATGTAGCTTCTGTGGGGTGAAAGGCACTGTAAATCTGCCACCACTTGCAGCCCAGCTGGCCAGCAAAGGTCAGTGGTAGCAGGCACAAGGCCTGCCTGGACCCTGTCACCATGGTTCCACTGCTGATGGCCCTTCCGCTGGACCAGCTGGTGCTAGTGCTGCCGCTGCTGCTGCACCCTCTCAAGATAGCCTTTTCAACAAATGGTGCTGGTTCAACTGGAGGTCAGCATGCAGAAGAATGCGAATTGATCCATTCTTATCTCCTTGTACAAAGCTCAACTCCAAGTGGATCAAAGATCTCCACATAAAGCCAGACACACTGAAACTAATAGAAAAGTAACCAGGGAAGACCCTTGAGGACATGGGCACAGGGGGAACATTCCTGAACAGAACACCAATAGATTATGCTCTAAGATCAAGAACTGACAAATGGGACCTCATTAAATTACAAAGTTTCTGTAAGGCAAAGGATACAGTCAAAAGAACAAAATGGAAACTGTACTGGCTGGTTTTGTGTGTCAACTTGACACAGGCTGGAGTTATCACAAAGAATGGAGTTTCAGTTGGGGAAGTGCCTGCATGAGATCCAACTGTGAGGCATTTTCTCAATTAGTGATCAAGGGTGGGAGGGCCCCTTGTGGGTGGTACCATCCCTGGGCTCAGATTCTTAGGTTCTATAAGAGAGCAGGCTGAGCAAGCCAGGGGAAGCAAGCCAGTAAGAAACATCCTTCCATGGCCTCTGCATCAACTCCTGCTTCCTGACCTGCTTGAGTTCCAGTCCTGACTTCCTTTAGTGATGAAATGCAACATGGAAGTATAATCAATAAACCCTTTCCTGCCCAACTTGCTTCTTAGTCATGATGTTTGTGCAGGAATAGAAACCCTGACTAAGACAAATTGGTACCAGCGTAGTGGGGTATTCCTGTGACAACCTGACCATGTTTTGGGGAGGACTGTGGAAGGACTTTGGAACTTTGAGCTAGAAAAGCTGTGGAAAGTTCTGTAGGATCTTGGAAGACAATTTTAAAAACAGTGCAAAAGATGGAGGCCTGGCTTGTGAAATTTCAGAGGGAAGATTAAAGACTCTTACAGTGGCCGAGTTTTGATTGTGAAGATTCTGTGGTTTTGGTTAGCTGGGCCTGAAGAATCAGCTGTAAGTAACAAGATACCAGAACCACTAAAGCAAACCTTTGTGTTACTGGGACTATTGATGCTCGTTAGCTGGAGCTAAGAAATTAGCAGTGATTAAGAAGAGACCAGTATCACTGAGGTGACGTCTTCTGGGAAGTGTTTTATGAGAGCACAAGAGAGTGTGTTCCAGAGATAGCCACAGTTGTATTTTGTGCTGTGGCTGGACTTGGTACTGTGTAAGAGTCACCCAGATGGTACTAGTTTTGAAGGCCCGAAGGGGTCATGAAGAGCAGCTGAGGCTCTTGGCACAGTGAGAGGCTACGGAAGGCCATTGGTGAAGGTGCAGCCTCAGTTGTAGTTGATGGCCCAGGACTTTGAAGGGGTCATGCATAGGTGCAGAGGCTTGTCACCATGAAGAGATCCTATGAGAGGCTATTGGTGTAGCCTAATTACAGTAGAAGTCAACAGTGTTTTGGAGATGCCAGTACCATACAATGACCACCAAGAACAGCGGCAGCAGTGGAGTACAGGCAGCTGGAGCCTAGAAGACAAGCTGTGTGCTACAAAGGGCAGAGCTGGAGAAATGACCCAAGCCCTTGGAGGAGCCCAGACATTGATCCATTGGAGTTTGAGTTTTGCTTTTGGTTGTGACTGTGCCCTGATATGTTTCCCTCTTGAAGGAAGAAAGTATTTTAGTGGAGCCCACAGTTAAGAGACTTTGAATTGTTAAAAGACTTTGAATTTATAGGTATTGGACATTTTGAAGTGATTGAACTTTTAATGTGTAAAGACTGTGGGACTTTTAAAGTAATTTAGATCTTGGGGATGAATAAGAAAGTAAGGGTTGAGGCTTAGCAGTGATGTGTTTGTGTGTCAAGTTGACAAGTGGTCAGTTGTACTGGCTAGTTTTGTGTGTCAACTTGACACAGGCTGGAGTTATCACAGAGAAAGGAGTTTCATTTGTGGAAGTGCCTCCATGAGATCCAGCTGTGGGGCATTTTCTCAATTAGTGATCAAGGGGGGAGAGCCCCTTGTGGGTGGTGCCATCCCTGGGCTGGTATTCTTGGGTTCTATAAGAGAGCAAGCTGAGCAAGCCAGGGGAAGCAAGCCAGTAAGAAACATTCCTCAATGGCCTCTGCATCAGCTCCTGCTTCCTCACCTGCTTGAGTTCCAGTCCTGACTTCCTTTAGTGATGAACTGCAACGTGGAAGTGTAAGCTCAATAAACCCTTTCCTTCCCAACTTGCTTCTTGGTCATGATGTTTGTGCAGGAATAGAAACCCTGACTAAGACAGCAACCAACAAAGTAGAAAAAGATCTTCACCAACCCTACATCTGACAGAGGCCTAATATCCAATATGTACAAAGAACTCAAGAAGTTAGACCCCAGAAAACCAAATAACCCTATTAAAAATGTGGTACAAAGCTAAACAAAGAATTACCAGAAGAACTTCAGATGTCTGAGAAGCACCTTATGAAATGCTCAACATCATTAGTCATTAGGGAAATGCAAATCAAAACAACCCTGAGATTTCACCTCACACCAGTTAGAATGGCTAAGATCAAAAACTCAGTAGACAGCAGGTGTTGGTGAGGATGTGGAGAAAGAGGAACACTCCTCCACTGCTGGTGCGGATGCAAGCTTGTACAACCACTCTGGATATTAGTCTGGTGGTTCCTCAGAAAACTGGGCATGACACTTCCAGAGTAGCCTGCTATACCACTCCTGGGCATATACCCAGAGGATTCACCAGCATGTAATAAGGATACATGTTCCACTATGTTCATAGCAGCCCTATTTTTTTATGTTAATTTCTTTTTTGATTTGATATATTTTTATTTACATTTCAAATGATTTCCCCTTTTCTAGCCCCCCACTCCCCGAAAGTCCCATAAGCCCCCTTCTCTCCCCCTCTCCTCCCACCCACCCCTTCCCACTTCCCCGTTCTGGTTTTGGGAAATGTAAATCAAAGCAGCCCTATTTATAATAGCCAGAAGCTGGAAAAAATGCAGATGTCCCTAAACAGAGAAATGGATACAAAATACACACACACAATGGATTACTATTCAGCCATTAGAAACAATGAATTTATGAAATTCTTAGACAAATAGATGGAGCTGGAGAACATCATTCTAAGTGAGGTAACCCAGTCTCAAAAGAACACTCATGGTATGCACTCACTCTTAAGCGGATATTAGCCTAGAAGCTTGGAATACCCAAGACACAATCCACATATCAAATGATGTCCAAGAAGAAGGAAGGAGTGGCCGCTGGTACTGGAAAGGTTCAGTGCAGCAGTGTAGGGGCATACCAGAACATGGAAGTGGAAAAGGGTGGATGGGAGAACACGGAGAGAGAAGAGGGCTTATGGGACTTTCTGGGAGGGGGGAATCCAGGTAAGGGGAAATCATTTGAAATGTAAATTAAGAATATATAGAATTAAAAAAATAAAAAATAAATAAAAATAAAAAATATTGACAGGTGTTTAAACACAAGGAATTTTCATAAACTGGCAAAAATAGAAATTTCTAGAACCATTTTAGAAAAGGGTGTAAGATTAGCTACTTAATGTTAAATATATGTAACTATATGTAACCAACTATTTCTCTCCTAGAAATGTGGTTATATAAATGTTAGCATTATTTAAGACACTATCTAAACAGAAATCACTATGTATAGTCATGAACATTAGAATAGATTAATTGAGTTATAGCCATATAATGAAATAGTATAGACTGATCAAAATAATATAGCTATATTCACAAGTAGGATGAATATCACAAAGTAATTTTGAATCAAAGCAGTCAATCCCTTCAAATGTATAATTTAAAATTTTACTTTAGTAGTCCTTTGAAAATTTCATGTAATGTGTTTTGACCATATTTACCCACCCCCTGCCAGCTACCTGCCCACCTTCTTGTCCTACTTTGTTGTCTTACACATTAAGTCCAATTTGTACTGGTCTTATATTATTGGATGTTTAGCAGTATAATAATTGTAATTTCATCCCCCCAAGGCCTATGACCTGTCAGGTCACAGGATCTTGACATGGCAATGGTGCCAGGTATAAGGTCCATCCTGTGGACCATGTTTTATATTGAGGAAGTGGTTGTTTACTCCTGTGATATCTGTTCATGTCTTAGCAGGTCAGTTATTAACGTAGCTAACAGGGTTCACCTAATAACAACAAATGAGAGAAAACATAGGACACATGTCTTTCTGGGTATGAATTACCTCGTTCAGAATGATTGTTTCCAACTCTGTCCATTTACCTGTGAACTTCATAATCTTGTTCTTTTTTAGTCATGGAATAATATTCCATTTTGTAAATGTACCACATTTTTGCTACCAATTCATCAGTTGATGGACATCTATGCTGTTTCCATTCCCTGTCTACTATGAATGCAACAGGAATGAACATGAATGAGCAGGAACTTTACAGTAGGATGCAGAGTCCTTTTCATATATGCCCAAAGGAGGTATAGCTGGATGACGTAATACATATATTACCAACTTTTATTTCACTTTTTATTAATCATTTTATTCGTTTACATTTCAAATGATATCACCTTTCAGGTTACCCCTCCACAACCCCCCTTCCAATACCACCAGACCTCCTCAACTCCCTGCGACCTAAAGTCTCTCCAGGATTAGGTGCATCTTCTCACTGAGGCCAGGCCATACAGTCTCTGCTGTATATGTGTCAGGGGCCCCATATCAGTTGGTGTATGCTGCCTGATTGGTGGTTCAGTGTCTGAAAGTTCTCAGGAGTCCAGGTTAGTTGAGACTGCTGACCTTCCTATGGGGTTGCCCTCTTCCTCAGCTTCTCCCAGCTTTTCCTTAATTCAACCACAGGGGTCCCTGGCTTTTGTCCATTGGTTGGGTGTAAATATCTGCATCTGACTCTTTCAGTTGCTTGTTGGGCCTTTTGGAGGGCAGTCATGATAGGCCCCTGTTTGTAAGCACACCATAGCATCAGTAATAGTGTCAGGCCTTAGGGTTTCCCCTAGAGCTGGATCCCAATTTGGACCTGTCACTGGACATCCTTTTCCTCAGGCTCTTCTCCATTTTTGTCCCTGCAATTCTTTCAGACAGGAACAATTCTAGGTCAGAGTTTTTGACTGTGGGATGGCAACCCCATCCCTCTGCTTGATCTCCTGTCTTTCTTTTCTTTTTTATTAGATATTTTCTTTATTTGCATTTAAAATGTTATCCTCTTAACTGGTTTCCCCTCCAAAAACAACCTATTTCATCTCCCCTTCCCCTGCTCACCAACCTACCCCCCCTTCCCTGTCCTGGCATTCCCCTATGCTGGGACATCGAGCCTTCTCAGAACCAAGGGCCTCTTCTCCCATTGATGTCCAACAAGGCCATCCTCTGCTACATATGCATCTGGAGCCATAGGTCCCTCCATGTGTACTCTTTGGTTGGTGGTTTAATCCCTGGGAGCTCTGGGAGTACTGGGTGGTTCAAATTGTTGTTCCTCTTATGGCGCTGCAAACGCCTTCAG
Organism: Apodemus sylvaticus; assembly: GCF_947179515.1. Classification (NCBI taxonomy): domain Eukaryota; kingdom Metazoa; phylum Chordata; class Mammalia; order Rodentia; family Muridae; genus Apodemus; species Apodemus sylvaticus. Next base: position 137,577,874 of record NC_067495.1, on the reverse strand, counting down.
CTCCTTGGGTCCTTTCTCCAACTCCTCTATTGGGGACCTTGTGCTCAGTCCAGTGGTTGGCTGCGAGCATCCCCCTCTATATTTGTCAGGAACTGGGAAAGCCTCTCCGGAGACAGCTATATCAGGCTCCATTCAGCAAGCACTTGTTGGCATCAACAGTAGTGTCTGTATTTTGTGGTTGTATATGGGATGGATCCCCAGGTGGGGTAGTCTCTGGATGGCCTTTCCTTCAGTTTCTGCTCCACACGTTGTCTCTGTCCCTCCTACCTTGGGTATTTTGTTCCACCTTCTAAGAAGGATAATTCTTAACAATAAAAGAACTTCTGGAAGAATCACTATCCCTGACCTCAAGCTATACTACAGAGAAATAGTGATAAAGCCTGCTTAGTATTTGTACAGAGACAGGCAGGTAGATCAATGGAAAAGAATTGAAGGCCCAGAAATAAAACCACACACCTATGATCACTTGATCTTTGACGAAGAAGACAAAAATATACAATGGAAAAAAAAAACCAAAGCATCTTCAATAAATGGTGCTGGTTTAACTGTCTGTAGAAATATGAAAATAGATCCATATTTGTCACCTTCACAAAGCTCAAGTCCAAGTAGATCAAGGACCTCAACATAAAACCAGATACACTGAATCTAATAGAAGAGAAAGTGGGGAAGAGTCTTAAACTCATTGCCACAGGGAGAAACATTTCCATCTTTTTGAGGGACCTTCATACTGATTTTCACAGTCGTTTCACTAGCTAAATTACACACTTGGAGAAAAGACAGCTCCTTCAATAACTGGTGCTTATAAAAATGGACATAAAAATGAACCTTGATACTTATCTCATACTCTGTATTAAAACCAGTTCCAAATGAATCAGGGACCTCCACATAGGACCTGAGTCCCTGATTCTGACAGAGGAGAAAGTAGGGAATAAACATGAACTCACTGTTATAGGAACAGACTTTCTGAATGGGACCTAAATAGCACAGGTTCTTAGACCAACAATAAGTAGGAACTCGTTGAATTAAAATTTCATTACAGCGAGGAACTATCTTTCATAAAATCTTTACCAGCAATACACCTCATAGAAGATTAGTGTCTAGAATACACAATGAACTAAAAAAGACCCAATCATTTAAAAAGAATAAAAATGATGGATGGAACTAGACAGAGTGTTCTCAAAAGATGAAAAAAAAAAGAGCTGAGAAGCATCCTTATCTATCAAGAATCTGCAAATCGTAAGTACTCTGAAATTTAAGCTTACCCCAACAAGAATGACTATGATGAAAAACAACAAACAACAACAAACTACAAATTCTGGCTTGGATGTGAGGAAATAGGAACACTTATCCACTGCTGGTACAAGAGAAAAACCAGTACATCCAATGTAGAAATCAGTGTGATCAGTGTGGAGGTTCCTCATAAAGCTAGAAATAGACAGACTCTTTCCTTAAAGTTTTATTTTTGTGCATGTCTATGTGCATGTGTAAGTGTGTTTGAATATGTGTGCCACTGTTTGAGGGTATACACAGATGCCAATTGAGGGAGTCAGATGCTCTGTAGCTGAAATTACAAGCAGATGGGAACAGCCCAATGTAGATACTAGGAACTGAATTTCTGTGATCTTAGTTTCATATTCACTGAACTGCTCTTAGACCCTCAGTAAGTATAGTCTTAACTTATTTATTTTATTATTTTATTTTTCTAGGGGATGTGTACCTAATATAACTGTGAACATGAGAGAAAAAGCTGTGTGAGTTACTTTCCAAGTGGGCTCTAGGGGACTGAACTTGGATCACCCCTGCTTTGCAGGCATCTTGCACCCACTGACCCATCTTATTGAGACCCATAATCTTAATGCATATGAAGTTGAAAATCTAGTTCTACTTGGGCTTAAAGTTTCAAGAAGGCATCATATCCAACCCTAGCAATTTTACATAAAATCATAGCATTTTCAAGAGGCCATGCTTGGAGTTAACATAACAAGAAAA
>NC_067495.1:137499702-137575685 GCF_947179515.1 Apodemus sylvaticus | reverse complement strand
TCTCTGCCTTTCCCTCATACACACAACACACACACACACACATACACACACACATACATTAAAGTTCCTAATTTGCTTTGAGAAACATTAAAACTTTATTCTTAATCCCAAAAAAACACTCTGACCAGTATGTGGCTAGTATCACTTAAAACATTTTTTTCCTTTTATAGTTTTACTAGTATAGTCTCCTTCACTAGAATCAGAGGAAGTACATGTTACAGGAGCCTATTCTTCTGAGTTTTCCCATATACATTTAATTGGTTATTTTATTTATTTACATTTAAAATGGCATCCCCTTCCCAGTTTCCCCTCAGCAAACCCCCTATCCCATCCCCCTCCCTCCTGATTCTGTGTTCTGTGAGGGTGCTCCCCCACCCACTCCTGCCTCCCCACCTTGGCATTCTCCTACACTGGGGCATCAAGCCTTCACAGGATGGAGGGCCTCCCTTCCCATTGATGGTAGATATGCCCACCCTCTGCTACATATGCAGCTGGAGCCATGGGTCCCTCCATGTGTACTCATTGGTTGGTGGCTTAGTTCCTGGGAGCTCTGGGGGTACTGGTTGGTTCATATTGTTGTTCATCCTATGGGGTTGCAAACCCATTCAGCTCCTTCAGTCCTTCCCTAACTCCTCAATTAGCATCTCCATGCTCAGTCTGATGGTTGGCTGTGAACATCCACATCTATATTGGTCAGACTCTGGCAGAGCCTCTCAGGAGATAGCTATATTAGGCCCCTGTCAGCAATCACTTCTTAAAACAAATTTCTTGAATTATCACCTGTAACCCCAAGACTCAGTATACAGAAACAGAATGATATTACACACAAGCTAGGGCTATATAGAGAGATCTTGTCTCAAAAAGCCAAAACCACTCCAATTTAATCAAGAATAATATGCTATGTATTCTTCAATTAAAAGAAACATAGGGGAAAGGCAAGGGAAAGAAAAGATTCATGTCATTGAATATGATCCATAACTTGTTGTGCAGTATGTTTTCCTAAGCTCTTTACTAATTTGACACAACCTCCTTATCAGGACATTTGGGAATGGAGGCTGAACCAATAATATAATCTCTCAGAAAGTAGAGAGATTCCATAGTGTGCACCAGGCACTGGGTTCAGTCACTCAAAATGCATAAACTGGCAAGGCAGCATACACCCGAAATTCCAGCTGTTGGGAGGTGGAGACAGGAAGTTCAGAAACTCAAAGTCATCCTCAGCTACAAAGGAATTTTGAGGACAGTCTTTCTAGGTAAGGTCTTATCCTTACAAAGAAAGTAAGAGCATACCAGGGTAGAGGCATGAGATCAATGTGGATGCAAGAGGAACACCTATCCAGCCTTGCACTTACCAGCTGTGTTATTTCATGATCATGCATGCAATTCCCAAGCACTGACGCTTAGATTGGCTCTCTGTTGAGCTGACTTTAACAATCATGTCATGTAGGACTGTTGGAAAATATAGGCTATGAGTCATGTGGCATGGTGTCTCCAGATAATTGTGTATATAATGAATGTCAGTTGAGTTTAGATATTAATTTGACCATATACCTATCCACTTGGGGGGAATGTACTTACTCTACAGGAGAGTCAATATCAAATCAACCCCCAAATCCCACTTTCCAAATAAGTTATGCTACTGTGTCTCTAAAAAGTAAATTATTTGGATGTGAATAACTCTTCTCACACTGAAGAATCCTGAATTTTTCAACTGAAGAAGGTGAGAATTAATTTTAAAGTTTCCTCCCCTCCCAGCTGCTCATCTTCTGCTATACTAATTTTATTGCCACCAGATGCTAGAGCCTGGTTAAAATTGGCCAAACAACAATTCCTTGGTTCTGGCTCTCCTAGGCAAAGAGAAGAATGGCAGCCTGGAGATCTCTAGGAAGCACCCAAAGATTCTTACCCTGATGTCTTGGAAACCCTTATATAAATCTGTTCAGCCTTGTGGGTCAGGGTATAGAACTGGATAGAACAGCTTAAGGCCATAATCTCAGCACTTTAGAAGTCAAAGCAGGAATACCAGTTCAAGACTAGCCTAGTCTACATGAAATCCTGTTTCAAAAAGCCAAAACAAACAAAAGATTGTTTCGTACAGACAGTATGTTTAAACACACCAGGGGAGAATCCTAGGCTGCTTATCATTCAAGCATCAGCCAGGGATTCTTCTCTCATTCAGCTGGAATCCCAAGGGAACAAGTTAAGAGTTTCCATCATATTGGTTTCTCTGTCCTCAAAGACTTACTAAGAGTCAGGACTATGGCATTGGCTTGAGAGGTGTGCACTTGAGTGATGACACGCAGAGTCTCACTTCTCAGCTTGACACTTCTTCTTCTTGCTTGCATATTCTCTTCTCCCTGCTCCTAACAAGACAGCTGTACCTATACCCTATCCATCTCAAGAAAGGGCATGTGGTCAGTCATTTACCCTCACACACCTCCCGAAAACCACACACATTCCAAACAAGCAAACAAACAAACAAACAAATATATTCAAGTTTGAGCTAGATGTAACTCAGGTGTTAAGAGTATTTGCTGTTCCTTCAAAGGACCTGGGTTTAGTTACCAGCATCCATAGTGTGGCTTACAATCAGCTCAAACTCCAGTTCCAGGGAATTGGGTGCCATCTTCTAACCCGTGGGCCCCAGGTACATGTGTTAAACACACATACATTCAGGCAAAAACACTCATACACATAGAAAGTCAAATAAATACAACTTTAAAAATATATCCAAATAATGTTTGGCCAATAAATGAATCAGTGAGCAGACATCTTCAGATTTACTACCATTTTTTTCCTCTTTTATTGATCAAACTAATCTAGGTACACATTTTACAGTTGACGAAATAGATTAAAGAAAGGCAAAGATTAACCATTGAATAGTTCTCTCAATTTTCTCAAAAGCTGGTAAGACAGGAAATAAATTATGATCACTCATAAACTCACATTGCAAAGATAATGTAACACATTTTAATTACAATTAGAGAAAGTAAGTACCCAAGAGGGGAAAAAAAAAAAAACCAGAACACGAAGTTGCCCCACACTGTGTTCTACTCATACCCAGGCTAAACTTCATCCTCCTTTACTGAAAATTGTGCATGTCCTCTTTCAAACCAGAAATGAGGCTGCCTCATGTTGTTATCAACAGGGTACTAAGCCAAGGGGCCCTTTCCAAATCTGGCTCTCCCTTCCTGATCTCTGAATGCCTCACTATATAAGGATGAGAAATGAGTTGGCGCTCTACTTGTAAGCTTGGCCAAAAACTCAAGGACTTTCATTTTGGTGGTTTCAGAGTAGGCTCTTGGACCCCATAAGAACTGATAGCGTGGTGGATAACTCTCAGGTACCTGATGATATATCAGATAATTTTGGTACACTAATTCTCCAGTGAGGAACTCCCTGGGCTCCCCATAAATGAAGTGCTCCTTCCCATCATATATTCCCATCATATTCAGGAATTCCCACATGCTTTCTTCAGAGGCACAGTTTCCCTCTATGAATATCACACCCAGAATAACTATCAGGAAGCCATTTCTGGGCAGTCTCTGGTTGTCAGTCATCACATCTTCATACGTGAGGCCCAGTGAGTTGGTCAAGACATAGGAGCTGCCTACTGCATCATATTCCTTTATATCAATGCCAAAAATCATCTCCAAGCACTTAGAAGCTTCCTCAAAGATAATGGGGAATTGATTCCTGTAGTCTTCGGTGACAACTCTGAGCATTTCCACTTTCTCGATGGGCTCCTTCATTCTATATTTGAGGATGAGGAAATTCACCAGTTCAGTCACCTTTCGGTTTTGGAGTTTTCTCCATGAGAGAATGTTGAAACTCTCTTCTTCCTGGCTGCTGCATTCTTCATCCAAGTTGCTGCATGTTGTGAAGGTATACAAGCTCTGATGGCTTTGAGAAATACTCATCATCCAGGCAACAGAACCTTCCACCCCACTGGGATTGCCCCAGGTCACAGGATGGGATGAGAAGGTGGAAGGTGGAGGATAGGAAGGGAAAGAGATTTTTAAAGTGGCAGATAATGTGAAAGACACAGTATTACCGTCAATGCTCTCACATTGCTCCTCCTCAAACTCCTCTTCATACTCCTCCTCTTCAACTTCTTCCTCCTCTTCCACTTCCTCCATATCTCCTGATACTTCCACCTCTTCCACCTCCTCCACATCGCATGTTATTTCCACCTCTTCCACTTCCTCCACATCTAATACTTCCACCTCTTCCACTTCCTCCACATCTCCTGATACTTCCACCTCCTCCACTTCCTCCACATCTCCTGATATTTCCACCTCTTCCACTTCCTCCTCATATTCTATTTCCTCCTCCTCTCCAGTTTCTTCCTCCTCCTCTTTATCATCCCCCTCCTCCTCATCTTCCTCCACCTCCTCCATTTCCTCCTCCTCTTCCTCCTCCTCCTCTTCATCCTCCTCCTCTTCATCCTCCTCCTCCTCTTCTATTTCTTCCCCCTCCTCTTCCATTTCTTCCTCTTCATCATCCTGTTCTTCATCAGGCAATATATATATTTCAAAGGCATCCTGGAAAACCTTCTCAAGGCTGAAGTATGGGTAATATGGCATAATGAATCAAACTGGTGATGGCAGTATACACAGGAATATGGTGAATGGATCCCACTGACCTGCAGGAGACAAAGGTAGTGTGAGTGGCCTCAGCCCAGAATTTCCTTCCTGATGGTTCTAACAAAAGCATACTCACAGGAATCCTTTGTACGCGATGTCCCAGAGCTCTGCAAGGCTTTCCTTGTTGCTTGTCCTACTGGAACCTGAAAATGAATATGAGAAAGGTCCTCAGCATTTAGGTCACAAGAAGATCCTGAGCCTCTAGGGCCCACAGTGAAACATGTGTCTAAGTACCTGGGACCCCTTGGTTCTAGGGTTTGAGTGCATATGCACATGCTTGGTGCATATTCAGAATATGCTTCTCACCTTAGATACTTTACTTCCAGAACCTTTTCTAGTCTGTGATTTGAGGTAATATGACTCACATCAAGGCCTTCACCACCATTTCTTGCAGCTCTTTAAAATGAACTGAGAGGACATCCCATGCTGCAGGCTTCCAAAGCAACCCTAAACTGTTCAGTGCGCCTGGGTTAGACATTACTCTGAAATCACCAGAATTCCAGGTATATGGTCCCCTTTGAGTTTACCTTTACTCTGGCAAGTCTTAGATCATACTCACCTGCTGCACTGCAAAAATCCCTAAGGATAACAGCTCACACTCCTGAGACAAAGAAAATAAAGCATGGGAATCCCATCCCCAAGCACGACTGTGAAGGGACTTCCTGAGATGACAGTTAAGAACTGACCAAACTCTGGGTTCTAGTTCCTAAATGAGAGATGTACTTTTCTCAATCTGAACTTGCCAGAGCCTGGGGCTGTGTCATCTGCTGACAATGGTTTGCTCCTCTGAGCAATGCTTTGAGATTAGCAAGATAAAGAAGACTATGTACCACATCCAACCATGTCCCTCAGGGCATCTAATAAGCTGACAGTCAGCATGGGAAAGGTAGCAACAGATACACTTTCAGTCCTAGAAAGGGGGACCATGCCCTCAGATCTTACTAAAAATCCTTAACCCCTGGCAGTCCTGGACTTGACTCCTCACTCTTCTGACCTGATGGACTGTCTAATCATACTATTGCCTCTTCAGACCAAGTTCCTCAGTTCCCTAAGAATGCACGATGACACAGAAAGGATACTAAACGCTCACTCTACTAATGTTACAGACATTTATACAAAGGTTTTCCTTGTCTCCCTGGAACACTCCATAAAAAATTAAAATGGCATCAAATCCACTGATACCTGTCCATGGTCTGTTAGGTTGCAGGCAGCAGTCCTCCTTGTGGGGGAGTCCCTTGTACCCTTTAGCAGGATCTGCCTCAGTCTCTTTTGACCTGAAGTGTGACTGGATAACCAAAACTTCATCATCTGGAAACACTATAGGTCTTAGCTCTTTGGAGAGCTTATGGCAGAAGTCAAAGCCCACTCCACTAGATCACCACAAGCTATATCCTCCCTTTGTGGAAGTAAGTTGAAAGTTGGACTCCTTCCTTTCTTAGGGGAAGAAGTAAAGAAGGGGAAAGGGTAGTATGGCAAGGAGGAGTGAAACTCCTTCTATCCTCACCAAGGATTGTAATTTGATGTCAAGCAAGTCAAAGACTTGTCTTTACACAGACTAAACCTCACAGAACTTTGCCTTCTCTGATCAAAGCACTTCTCCTTGACACATCACTCAGAAAAAAAAAAGTGTCACCTTTGACAGATCTTGCCAGCAATATCCTAACGTTTACACCTGCTGCGTGTGGGCCCACCTCACTTGAAATTATGTCCTTTATCTTCCTATGCTGATTACAGAGAGGGTTTCTCTTCACCTCCTAACCCTGACTCCCAACCAGTCCATGTAGATAAATTGGCCCTGACAGGATCTGGGAACTCCTTTGCAAAGGTGCCCTGGCCATCTTTGACAAATCTTTATATCTCTGAGAAACTAAACAAAAGTCAAGTGTGGCTATATCTTGTACCTCTGTCCAGGGTCTCCCAGGGTTGGTGGCTGTGAATAGATCCTTCAGGTTTTCTAGAGAGGATAAACACTCTGATCACCCTCAGGCTAAGAGCCTCTGCCCTTATCTTGATCGCTTGGTAGGGTTTTTATGAGGACTCTCTGTCTACAATAGTAAGACACATCACTCAGAAAAATTTTAAAAAAGTGTCACCTTGAGGAAAAACTGTATGTTTTCCTCGAGGGATTTATATTTACACCTAACAAGCATGTGCAGACTATTCTGTTCATGTGAAGGTTGTCTTCCTCCATTCAAGTGTCCCATCTCATTCACATATCAAAAAACAAGGAAGAATGAGGACTCTATCCCTAATCCTGGGATTTTGCTGAATCAAACATTACAGGCCAGTTTCTCTGAGGCTTGCATTATCTGTTTATGTGTGGTCCCCTCATTCCAGGTTTTCATTTTAATGACTGGCAGGGGCAGCCCACCTCCCTCTGCTGAGTGGAAGTAAGGCCCTTGGGGCTTCTCCATATCCAATAATAATTCTCAGAGCTAACAACCAAGACCCTTCAACACCTCTGGGAAGAAGTTCTATTCCTCCTCCACCAGGGTCTGTCCTAATCATGCAAGACTCAGCACTGAATACTTCCTTTCCTGATGCCAGTAGAGCCTCTTCAGGAAACCTTCTCTTTTCTCACCCTTCCAGGATGAAATCTATAAAATGGCATGATGCACAAGCCTGTCCCTTCCTAAAGCATCCTAGGGGCAATGCATGAGCAGATGATCCCATCACCCCAGCATCTATTGGGAGAGGAAGTTTTCAGTCTTCCATCTGCATTTTCCCCATCAAGTCCAGTACTTCTCTACTTATCCAAGTGTAGTAGCCAACTCAAAATGCCACACCTCCCTTCGATTCTCAATATGGAATTTGGGAATGATTGTAAACCATGACCCTACCTGGAGCCCCTAATGACAAGTAGAGATAAGCTTTCTATATCTCCCACTTCCAGGAATAAGATGGAATCCTCAGAAGTATACTATCTTAACAGAGCCTGGAACTTCCTGTGGACATCTGTCTGTGATACCTCTGGGCAGACACCTTTACAAGAAACTGGGACTCCTCTTCTGTAACCCATGTACAGCCTGCATCCAAAAGCCTCGCCTCCCTTAGAACTCACAGATGTGAAATTTGGGAAGGATTGTGACATGACCCTGCGTAGAACATCCAAAGCAAATGGGATATGGCATCCTATATTCATGGGTAGCAGGGAGGGGGAGGGCTTCCAACAGTCCCTCAGAGTTCTCCATATCTTCTATCCCGTGACATTTTCTCAAGTGTGACCTAAGTCCAGTCTCCTTCTAGACAGCCTCGCCACCCCTGAAGAGCCCAACCCCCATGGAAAGCTGTAAATAGTACATATCCAACACAACAGGCTGGAGCCTCCTAAAAACTGTAGATACAAATAGGATCAATACCCCTATTTTTCTCAAGGAGGACAAGTCTCCCGTTCTTACATTGGTCTTCTAGCACAAGATTGCCCCCCTCTCCCTTCTCATAGAAGTACAAAGTCCACCCAAAATGCTTTGCCTCTCTGGGACTCCCAACATTGGGGCAGGGGGAAAACATTAAAGCAAAGAGCGTCTATGTGGCAGAAAGCCTCCTGTGGAATAACTGCTGGGACTGGCAATACTAGCACCCACAACGTGTTTGGGGTAAAAACAGGTTCCAAGTCCACCCCAAGGGGCCTCCCTTTAATATGTCCAAGGCTAGGAATCCTTCCCTGCTAACCAGAGTCCAACCTTCACAGCAAAAACCTCACCTTTCTCTGGACAAGAAAGAAATCAGGAACCTTAGGCGATATTCCCTCAAAAGAACAGCAGTCCACAGTAGCCACCGTGGGCAGGACTTCCAGCCCAATTTCCCGTTTTCCCTTAAATGATTGGCCAGGCCCAAGACCCCGTCCTTCTGCCACTGTGAAACCAAGGGCCCCAGACTCTCCAGAGATTTCTGGAAACAGTATATCTGGGCATCAGGGAGCCGGAACTGTGTACCAGAGAGCATCAGAAAGGAGTGATTTGGCAGCCAGGGCCAGGCTGGACAAATATTTTATCTGAAGGGAGAAGAACCCTAAATCCTTTCAGTTCCTCACCTGATAACCTAGCAGGATTCAGGACATCATCCTCTGCTACCCTAAGCAAACCTAAATGACTTTGTTAGATGAAACTTATACTTTATCCATTACAATTTCCAACATGGAAGTTATAGTATGTGCACCACACACTAGTATGATTACTGTGGGAGGGAATAGCTAGAAAGTCTGCTATGTGTAGCCTCTCGAACTCAGTCCTTGCTGGGGAGACCTAGCTTGGCACCAGTCAACAATGCCATTTCTCTCTCTGGACCTGAGTTCTCTGGAATTTAAGCAACCTGTCCATTCTGCAAAGCCAGCAAGGGGCAAGTGAAGAAGAAAAAGAAACATTTGAGCCCCAGGGCTTCCCGGAGTTTATAGTTTAGATAAGGTGGGGCTGAGGCCAGTGTTCAGTTCAGTCAGAGATAGTAGGAATGGATATAATTTTTCCTTGAGTGTTTATATTTAATCCTGACAAGGCATAAATCCAATTCATTTTGCTGACTGCATGATCTGTGCTTCATGCCAAGGTCCTTATTTCCCTGAAGATTTCTAGGTAGGAAAATAAAAAAGTAGGTACTTCTGGCAGAGCTTTCTACCTAGACCTCCCCTGGCCAACATTCCTTGGAGTCACTCAGAGCTCAAGCCCCACCTCCCCAAAAGGCACATGAGCCAGGCTGACAGACAATGGGAAGTTTCAAAAGGCCCCCTCAATTGTAGGATTTAACTTTGTCTGCTAATGTATGCTTGTTGTCTCCAAACTATGATCTTTGCCTCCTTAGTAGGTCCTTCCTTACAAAACAAGAACTGAAGAGGTCTGCTCATCATGAATCCTCTTCTGAAGCCTTCCAGGACTCACATCAGCAGCAGAATGGCATTCTGTTGCTCATCTCAAAGAACATCTGAGCTGATGTTCTCAGCTCAGAGGAAACTAACTGGTTGACCTCCTAGTACTCACTCTTGGAGAGCCTTATAATGCACTGCATCCCTCCCTGACATCTCTAAGCATTTGCTTAACCCAAACTCTTACAGAGAATGGTTTTAAGTTCTGGGCCAGATCCTAGAAGGGAGAAAAGCCACACACATGACAGCACAGGGTACCTCCACTAATCCCCCCAAAAACACATACACACCATACACATACACACACACACACACACACACACACACACACACACAGTTTCTCCACGAGCAGAAGGCTTGGACTTTGGAAACATCTTCATCTTAAGTTTTTTTAAAAAGTGATTAACACCTAAACCAAACAAAGACCAAACAAGGAAGGAGAACTTCAGACCAATCTCCCTCATGGACATCAATGCAAAAATACTCAATAAAATTCTGGCCAACCAAATCCAAGAATGTATTAAAACTATAATTCACCACGATCAGGTAGGCTTCATCCCAGGGATGCAGGGATGGTTCAATATACAGAAATCCATCAATATAATCCATTATATAATCAAACTCAAGGAAAAAAAAAACACATGGTCATTTCATTAGATCCTGAAAAGACTTTTGACAAAATCCAGCATCCCTTCATGATAAAAGTCTTGGAGAGATTGGGAATCCAAGGCCCATACCTAAACATAGTGAAAGCAACATACTGCAAACAAGTAGCCAACATCAAATTAAACTGAGAGAAACTTGAAGCAATCCCACTAAAATCAGAGACCAGACAAGGCTGCCCACTCTCTCTCTATCTATTTAATATAGTACTTAAATTCCTGGCCATAGCAATCAGACAAGAAAAAGGAAGTCAAATGTATACAAATTGGAAAGGAAGAAGTCAAAATATCACTATTTGCAGATGATATGATCGATCACATACTTAAGGGACCCAAAAACATCCATCAGAGAACTCCCAAAGCTGATAAACAACTTCAGCAAAGTAGCTGGATATAAAATTAACTCAAACAAATCAGTAGCCTTCCTCTACTCAAAGGATAAACAAGCAGAGAAAGAAATTAGAGAAATGGCACCCTTCACAATAGTCACAAATAATATTACATACCTTAGTGTGACTCTAACAAAGCAAGTGAAAGAGATATGTATGACAAGAACTTCAAGCCTCTGGAGAAATAAATGGAAGATCTCAGAAGATGGAAAGCTCTCCCATGCTTATGGATTGGCAGGATCAATATAGTAAAAACGGCCATCTTACCTAAAACAATCTACAGATTCAATGCAATCCTCATCAAAACCCCAAATTAATTCTTCATAGATCTAGACAGAGCAATTCTCAAATTCATCTACAATAAGAAAAAAACCAAGGATAGCAAAAACTATTGTCCACAACAAAAGATCTCCTGGGGGAATAAGTGTCCCGGACCTCAAGCAGTACTACAGAGCAATAGTGATAAAAACAGTTTGGTATTGGTATGGAGACAGGCAGGAAGATCAGTAGAATAGAATTAAAGACCCAGAAAAGAACCCACACATGTATGGTCACTTGACAATTTACAAAGGAGCTGAAAACAGCCAGTGGAAAAAAGACAACATTTTTAACACATGGTGTTAGATCAACTAGAGGTCAGCATGCAGAAAAATGCAAATTGACCCATTCTTAGCTCCTTGTACAAACTCAAGTCCATGTGGATCAAGGACCTACAAATAAAACCAGACAAACTGAAGCTTAAAGAGGAGAAAGTCGGGAAGAATCGTGAACACATGGGCATAGGGGAAAAGTTCATGAATATAACACCAATGGCATATGCTTTAAGAACAAGAATGAATAAATGGGACCTCATAAAACTGCAAAGCTTCTGTAAGGCAAAGGTCAATAAGACAAAACAGCAACCAAAAAATTGGGAAAAATCTTTACCAATCCTACATCCCATAGAGGGCTAATATCCAATGCATACAAAGAACTCAAGAAGTTAGACTCCAGAGTGTCAAATAACCCTATTAAAAATGGAGTACAGAGCTAAATAAGGAATTCTCAACAGAGGAAACTCGAATGGCTCTAAAGCACCTAAAGAAATGTTCAGCATCCTTACTTATCAGGGAAATGCAAATCAAAACAGCACTGAGATTCCACCTCACACCAGTCAGAATGGCTAAGATGAGAAACTCAGGAGACAGCAGATGCTGGAGAGGATATGGGGAAAGAGGAACACTTCTCCATTGTTGGTGGGATTGCAAGCTGGTAAAACCACTCTGGAAATCAGTATGGCAATTCCTCAGAAAATTAGACATAGTACTACTGGAGGGCCCAGCTATACCACTCCTGGGAATATACCCAGAAGATGCTCCTACATGTAATGACACATACTCCACTATGTTCATAGCAACCTTATTTATAATAGCCAGAAGCTGGAAAGAACCTACATATCCTTCAACAGAGGAATGGATACAGAAACTGGTATATATACACAATGGAGTACTATTCAGCTATTAAAAACAATGAATTCATGAAATTCTTAGGCAAATGGATGGAACCAGAAAGTGTCATCCTGAATGAGGTAACCCAATCACAAAAGAACGCACATGGTATGCATTCACTGATAAGTGGATGTTAGCCCAAAAGCTCAAAATAAACTACTTACAGTTCACAGACCATAGGAAGCTCAAGAAGGAGGACTGAAATGGGGCTGCTGTGGTTCCTCTGAGAAAGGGAATAAAATACTCACAAGAGCAATAAAGGAGACAATGTATGGAGCAGAGACTAAAGTAAAGCCCACCCAGAGACTGCCCTACCTGGGGATTCATCCTATAAACAGTCACCAAACCCTGACACTATTATGGACAACTAGAAGTGCATACCAAAAGGAGCATGTCATGGTCGTCTCCGGAGGGGCCCTGCCAGAACCTTATACATACAGAGGCAGATGCTAGCAGCCAACAATTGGACTGGGCATGGGTCCCCAATAGAGGAGTTGGAGGGTGGTCTGGAGGAGCTGAAGGGGTTTACAGTCCCATGGGAAGAACTACGATGTGGGCCACCCAGATGCCCCAGGACTCCCAGGGACTGAACCATCAACCAAGGGGTACACATGGTTCCATCCAAAAATATGGCAGAGGAATGCCTTATCAGGCATCAGTGGGAGGAGTGGCCCTTGATCAGGTGAAGGCTCAATAGATGCCCCAACAAAGGGAAATCAAGCAGGGGCGAAGTGGGATTGGGTCGTGTGGAGGGGCATATACTTGGAGGCAGGAGGTAGGAGGAGGGGTTGTGGGTTTTGGGGGAGGGGGAGAAACCAGGAAAGGTTTTAGCATTTGAAATGTAATTAAAGATTATATTCAATAAAAAAGTGATTGAGAATAATTCAGTTTAGAGTTTTTAGAGATACTTAGATATTAGGAATGTAAGGAAGTAATAGGAAGGAGTGAGAAACATGGAAATGGGGCAATAAATTATGAATGAGAGAGAAAGTATGTGAGTTAACATGTGAGGGGTAACAGAGAAAGTAGAGAAAAAGATAACAAAGTCATAAGAGCCTATTCAGATGAGACAAGAGCTAAACCAAAACAATGAAGCCAATGATGTTCAAGAGTATAGATATAAATAAATATGTTAAAATAGAAGACAGAGCATCAGCCAATATTTCTTGCCTTGTTCAGAAGGTAGCTTTTCCTACTTCCTTGCTTATCCTCTGTCTAAGGCTGTCCAGGTGTGGAGAGGGATGATATACTTAATAATTCAAGTTAAGTCTATATGTTCATCCTTCTAAGAATGTTTCTTGTGGTGTCCTCGATGTTCTGTCAGAATTCCCTGACACCCCACACAGCGCACTGCTTACAATTACAACCCAACATCATCTCTGGTATGCTGTAGAATCTTATTTTTTTACCTGGGGGCTTTCTGTGAACCAAGCTCTGAGATGGTGTAAAAGGCCCACCTATGTTTGTGTTCACCTTTGAGCCTGGATGCCCTTTCTCTAGACAGATTTTTCTTCCCCTTACTACTGCATGGTTTTTACCTGAGGATATTCCTACTATAAATATAAAGTGTTGTCTGTTGCAGAACACTTCTCATGTTCCTCTGTTGTCATATGCCAAGCCAATGGTAGGGGCACAGCTTTCTCAGCCTGTTCATTCTCAGAATTTCTGCTTCATGGTCCCATGCCTCAATCTCTATACCCCTCAGTGCTCTGGCCTACTCTCCAACCATATTATATGCATCCCCTCTTATGTCTCCACAACCAGGTCAGTCTGTCTCCAGGTTGCCATTTATACAACACCTACATCTAGAAGCGGATCCTACCTCCATGGCAGCTACCACTGCCTCAGACCCAGTGCAAGTAGCACAGGTAATTCATAGAGAAATGGTTTTTGTCTTATATGGTTTGGTTATTTAGTTGTTTATCCTGCTCTCCTTATTCACCATCACACAGAGGCATCTTCTAATTACCCTCTTACTTAGAACACATTTTGGGTATTTGATCAAACATATTTTTAAAAACCAAGTAATATTATTTCTCTTCAAATTATGGAGTTAATCTATAATGGGTTGGCAACACCTCTGCTATATACCACAAGCTAACAAATAAAAAAAATACAGTGTTGGAAATGGGTTATCTCTTTAGGAATGGTTGGCTAGTACGTACCACACACCCCTAAACAACATAGGCTGCTGCTAATTCTATGGGTTATCCTTAAAACCTGGTAGAAAGGACATATTGCTAAAGATATCAGAACATGAATGCTGGAAAAGCTGGAATGAGTTGTAAACTATATTCCCACTAGCTAGTTTCATAGTTCTTGGAGTTAGTATGCATGTTAATGGAAGGGAAAGAAATCGGTCTTATCCAGCTGCAAACCATAGCTGCAATAATAAATTTGCCTAGGAAGACATGTTCACTAGTATAATAGTGGCACAAACATTATGGGAGTATCCAAGTACTTCCTGATTGGATTTAAGTCCCTTTCCACAAGATGAAACCCATACCTGGTACCATTGTTATGTCAAAAAGCTGTGGCTACAGAGGCTACAGGGGTCATTATTAGATGAAGAAGCTGTGGCTACAGAGGCCAAAGGCCCTAGAGGATTAATCTACTGCTATTGATTTGCCAAAGTGACATAGTATTAAGTGGACTCCTAATGATTTATTGTTATGCTCATAGATTAGTTCATCAGTAAACTTTTATCAGAACCACTTTTTTGTAATCAATGGCAAATATCACAAACCCCAAATTAGTCAAGGTTCAGAGAATAAGAAATTAAGGAATACTCAAGCCTAGTTATTCCATTTGCGTCATAATCCCTCGTCCCAAGACAAGAAACATTGCAGAAGAGGAGTAGAAAGAGTTTAATAGTCAGAGGTAGTAGATGACTCTAAGGAAACTGCTCTGTGTGCATAGCAAAACAATACGCCTAAACTTAGAGCCATATGACAGCCTGAAAAAGACCTGCGAAAGCTTAAGCCAGATCAAATCCCAACATGCAAAGTAGAGCTGAGCACAAAGTCCCACACCTAGCCTAGGAGCTATTGGTAATGAATAGCTGTTATGAGAGGAAAATTTCAGTATTCTTTAAGAGTATAGCTCCTGGAAAATCAATCATGTTTCAATAAAAAACTACCCATTGAAGATTATATGAAAAGCAGAAATTGTACTTGAATTATTTTTTTAAAAAGCAGAAGGAAAGAGAGAGAGAGAGAGAGAGAGAGAGAGAGAGAGAGAGAAGGAAGGAAGGAAGGAAGGAAGGAAGGAAGGAAAGAAAGAAAGAAAGAAAGAAAGAAAGAAAGAAAGAAAGAAAGAAAGAAAGAAAGAAAGAAAGAAAGAAAGAAAGAAAGAAAGAAAGAAAGAAGAAAGGAAAGAAGGAAAGAAGGAAAGAAGGAAAGAAGGAAAGAAAGAAAGAAAGAAAGGAAAGAAAGAAAGAAAGAAAGAAAGAAAGAAAGAAAGAAAGAAAGAAAGAAGGAAGGAAGGAAGGAAGGAAGGAAGGAAGGAAGGAAAGAAAGAAAGAAAGAAAGAAAGAAAGAAAGAAAGAAAGAAAAGAAAAGAAAGAAAGAAATAAAGAAGGAAGGAAAGAAAGAAGGAAGGAAGGAAAAAAGAAATGGTGGAGGGTGGGAGGGAGGGAGGGAGGGAAGGAAAGAAGGAAGGAAGGAAGGAAGGTAGCTCAAAGGTGGGTGAGTAGGAAAGGTGGGTGAATTTTGGAGTAGTTAGAAAGTAGATATGACCAAAGCACACTGTAAAAAATTCTTAGAAGACTAATAACAATAATAAACAAGTTAACCTGTTAATCAAAAAGTGCTAGGAATTCAAAGATATAAATGTAACATTAAAAGATTAAACAATATACAAATATTATTATTTTTTAAAGTTGAAATAGTGTAACCTTCCATACATATTCTACAAAATCACTATTACCCCAGCACCACAGATGTACAGAAGCACAACTCCCTACCAGAAACAAAACTAAAACTCTAAGTCAATATTTCCAATGAACAGAAATGGGAAAAATGTACAAAATTCTAGTATGCTGAATTGGAAAGTATAAATAAGATTATTCACCATGATGAGAGATTGCTCACACATAGAAATCAATATCCTCACTAGCCAGAATGAGGACAAATATAATTTAATCATATCAATGTATACAGAAAAACATTCAGTAGTCTTGAATAGCCATTCAAAATTTTAAAAAAAATCCTGAGCATTTTAATTACTGAAAGTCCATACTACAGTATAATGGAGCATGTATATGAAAAACACAGATCTGACATACTAAGAAAAGAAAATCTGAAATCACATCCATTAAAATTTGGAATAAGACAAAGATATCTTATCACTCAACTCTTATACTACTATATAGTACTAGAAGTTTCAGCCAACCCAATTAGCCTGGAGAGAGAAATAAAATGCATATAATGGAAGGGAAGGGAATCAAACATTACTGTTTGTAGATGAAATGATTCAATGTATATACAAACCTAGATTTCACCAAAGGTAACTAGAAATAATACACAAGCCAAGTGATATTGTAAGATATGAAATCAATAGAAAATGCTCAGTATTGTGTTTTATACAGGAATAATAAACTTGCTTTAAAAAATTCATAACTTTTATTCTATTCACAAAGTTAGAAAAGATAAAAGCCTAGAAATAGAGGAAAATGAAAGAATAAATTAATGTACATAAAATAATGGGACTATTTATAAACTTTTATATTTAACCATGTTTAATATAGATTTTTAAGGAAATGAGTATTTTCCCACTAATTTTAGTTTGAAATCTTATTTTTCTCGTTGTATTCCCTCTAAATTGTGTGCTGAACAATTAACCTCTGGTGTCTCAAAATTTGATTCTAATTGAAGTCAAGGCCTGTAAAGATATATGCAAGATAAAATGATCTCATGTGAATGGGTCCTAATCTAATATGACTGGTAGAAGAAAAGAATATGATACAGAAACAGAAAGAAGAAAAGCTATGTGAACACAAAGGGAGAAGGTAAGCATCTAAATCCAGGAAGAGAGAGAAAAGAAAACCAACTCTATGCATGACTATAACAAAACAGACACACACCGTTTCATTTACCAAGTCTGTGATACTTTGTTATGAAACCCCAGTAAACTAATTTAGCAACATAGGTGATTGCAGTGAAAACTATTTCCTAGAGTTAAATCCATTCATTTGTTTCATTTGCTTTTTATATGGAGTTTTTCTATATAGCCCAGGCTACTTGAGCATGCTATGCAGTCAGCCAGGTTGCAGTGTATGTTCCTCCTGCTTCAGCCAAAGATCTTTCTGAGACAATCCCTTTTCCTTAAAACTCATTCATTTAGCACTCCAAGTGGCATGGAAATCAAAGTTTTCTTTAATTATTTTGGAAATTCAGAAACATATACTTCTTTTAAAAGACTGGATTAATGAGCCAAATTGACATGGTACTTGGCATTGATGATCATCAATACATGTAGTTAATGTTCCTCTTTAAACAATCCCACTCCTTACTCTGGAGTAATATGAAACAAACAGAAACAGCACGTGCCTTCATCTCTTAATATTATAATGTGCATTCTTAACACCTAGGCT
The DNA here is from genome assembly GCF_947179515.1 of Apodemus sylvaticus. Lineage (NCBI taxonomy): Eukaryota > Metazoa > Chordata > Mammalia > Rodentia > Muridae > Apodemus > Apodemus sylvaticus. Next base: position 137,558,053 of record NC_067495.1, on the reverse strand, counting down.
CATGAAATATAAACTTAAATATTTATTAATGCTACAAAGATTAATTGAAATGATTGAAAATGTTCAATGAACATATTTACATAATGGTTTTATAATTTTAAAAGCATTTTCTTTAAAATGTTATTTAAATACATTATATATACTCTAAATGTAGAAGAAGCTTAAGCATATATACTTGCTGGTGATATAAATGCTTGTTCCACAAATATAAAAGAATCTATCGTTAGAAATGAGTACGCTTAATAATAAGGACGAGTCAATGACTATCTAAAAATGTATGAACTACAGAAAATAATTGACATGATGGAATTTAGTGCACGAAATTTGCCATGCAAATGATGGAGAAGCCCAATGGAGAGACTGGGGAAACTGGATATCTGTCTACATATGGGACTCACTCCCACCTCTAGATGGAAACACAAAAGAAGGAAATGGTGTTGTTGGAGCCTAGGTGCTGTATTGCACAGGCTGGGGAGCCGTAAGGGGAATGTTCGTTACTTTTCTCCTGTAACAGCACAGTACATGACAAAATCAACTTTTAGCTTATGGGTCCATCTTGGCAGGGATGTGGCAGCAGAACCCTGTAAGAGTTGATGGCAAATGAGAGTAATAAATGCTTATAGGCCGTTCTCTGTGCTCTCCCTCTCAACACACTACTCATTTCTGAGCTGAGATAAAGACTTAACTTGTCCATCTACTCTACTGAGCTATGAGCTCTGTGGATGCAAAGACCATGCTGTTTCTCCAATAGTACTTGTAGCACAGCACACAGCATGCAGTGTCAATATTCAGTCATTAAATCACTTGACTGTTTATTGGTTTTGAATTATTAAATAAATTATGCAATTGTTTTAACTATCCTTTTCTGAAGTTGAAAATCACACAAAAGATATGTCTCCAGTGATGTAAAAACAGAAAGTGACTATATAGTCAGACCAATTTTTTGCTAGAAGTAATTAGCATAAAGCATTATATGACCTAGGAATCCTATTAGTTGCCACATTTGCATTGCAGTATTTGTGGTTGGGAAAGAACTTTAGGAATCTATTAAGATTTCAAAGTGAAGGATTTATGGAAAAGAATCTTAAAAAGTTAATTTTGCTGTTCCCATAAATTACTAACAGGATTTTCTCAAACCTCATGAGTATAATATAGAACTATTGGTCACAAAGATTGGTAGAGCATATCTCTTCCCGTATTTAGTATAAACATGAACATGACCACCTAGTCTAGGTGCTTGCATGATTTCCGTGTTGCACAGCTGTCTAGCTGAAAACAAATTTTCTTGATTCTGTACCATTCTAAACATTCATTTGCACAAACGGAGGTCTGCAGCATGGAGATGGACTTGGAGAAATGTCTGTTCTTGTTATCTTGTGTCCACCTTACACATGCTACATGTTAGAAAGTGTTTTCCTATGAACTAAAAGGCTAACCCTATGTAACTATTAATTCGTTCCATTTCTACTTTATGGAACCACAATGACTTTAATGAGATCATTTGACGACCCTTCATGTTTGGAAATGTATGGCATGTTATCCTCAACCCCTTTGTTCACATCCATTAACATTTACAATAGAGTTAATGACAAATATTACAACATTATGTCAATAAAACTATCAATAGAAAACTCCACACTTTTGGCTGGGGAGAAGGGACAGGGTGTAATGGTACTTGTTGCACAAGCATGAGAAAATACATTCAACACCCAGCACCCATGTAAAAAGCCAGACACAAGCACACGCATATCTATAACGCCAGAACTGGGGAGGGGCTGGGAAGCCAAGGCAGAAGGCACACTGGGGCTTACCAGTTACTGAACAGCTTAGCTCCAGTTTCCAGGAGAGATTCTTATCACGTATTTCAAGTGATAAGCCAGAGAGTGATAGAACATGACACCCACTTTCTTTCACTAGCCACCATGTACCATGTATGAAGGTACACCATACACAAATATACAAAAGATTCAATAAATTAAAACTCCACATTCAGAAAACCCACATATATTTTTGTTTGTAAGACATCTTACAATATAGCCAACGCCTCTAACAACATACTAGGATTATAGACATATGCCAATATGCCCTGCTTTCCAAAAAAAAAAAAAAAATTCTACATTATTTTATCTGAACCCACAGGAACCAAGTAAGGAAAATATGTACCTTTATATATTATATAATATTATAGATATTTATATTTTGTCTTAAAGGTATTTGTGTATCTGAGAGTCTTCTCTTCTAGACTGTTTGCTCCAGAATTAAATGCACAGCTTGACAAAATCAGTATTGAAGGTTGGAAATGAATGAAGAAGAGGGTTTGCCACCTGCTTTCAGGATCAGAACACCACATTTTTCTCCTTAGCATACAGGTGATTGTGTGAGGTGCTTACACGGTAGTGACCTAAAAGGGGATTGACTGCCTGATGGGAAGAGAACAGACATGATGACTGGCTCACAACCACGTCTTAACTTCGCTTGTGCACTAATTGGTATTTTTTTAAGAATAAGGTGTATTGTTACAAGTTGCACCATTGTTACCATTTTTTTTTAAGTTCCCCATTTCTATTTTCCCATCTATACTAAAATGCCACATTTCATATTTCCTTTGAAGTATCTTATTCTTTTTCAAAAAATAACAACCTTTTTCTCTTCCATGTTCCACTTCTGCGATACATTTAAATAATTACACTCAATATATTTCACTTGAGTGTTCTTCCTTCTCTTCCTTATTTATTTCTGATATTTTATGGAAAATTGCTTAAGTTGTTATTGTTGTTAAGTGATGAAACACTATTGCCAAGTATATCTGCAGGCAAAAGAGAAAAGGGCGAATTTACAGTGAGTAAACACCACATTATGAATATCCCCCAAGAACTGATGTTTTTAACAAGCAGGCAATTTTTGCCATACTCAGAAGGGTTCATAAAATTCTCTATAATCTATAGCATAGCACACGGACAACAGAATGGAACTGCAGGCAACTATTTCCTCGTGGCAAATGGACAAAATAACAAACACAAACCATGCTGGGATGTGAAGTATTTACAGTGGGGCAGGATACTAATTTCAGATATAGTTTTAATGTTCTAACTGTCAGAAGAGTAGAAAAATTCTTGAGGTAAAAAGATTACCCTGTAGAGCAAACTACTTTCCCTCTTCTGTGTTATATCAAATATTGCTAAATAACCTCTTAAAATATGTGTGCTATACAAAATAAGAAAAATACATAAAGAAAGCTGCAATAAACCACAGTGGGAGATATAGGAAAAACCAGAGCTAAAGTGCCTATTTCCCTACATTTTCATATATTTTCCTCAGCAATTAATTCTCTTCATCAGAATGCACGAGGCTCTTTCCCAACTATCCACACTTCTTTAGGAGGCACCAGCTAAGTGTTCTACAATTCAATTCAATCAAATTGGAGACAGCCTCAGATCTCACAGGTTGAGGTTTCCACTCTCTCAAGACAGACACTTCAGATGCAAATCACCAGTCCCTAGCTATGGCCTTCTAACCAACAAGCTTTATCTGTCAGATCCCATCTGGCTTTATTTTGACCTAGGTAGGGATAGTACAAAGAATAGAGATGAGGAAAGCAAAGAGCAAAGTACACAGGAACATGAAGCAATGGGTCAAGATAGTCAGTACATGTTCGGTGCAGGAAGACTAAAGTGTTTTGATATACAAGCCAGTTTACACCTAGTCCCTTTGTGTTTCTAAAAAAAGTCATTATGTAGGAATGATTGATTACATGTTCAGCCTGTTGGGGATTGGTTCAACTTCAGGGCCCTCTCTTCTATGAGACTAGAGGGTGGGTGAAGGTGAGAGCTTCAATCTTTTAATCAGGCTTCAATCTTTCTGATATGCCTCCCCCATTCTAAAGCTTTGTATGACCTCACATCCACAAGTCATCTCATTAGTACATATAAAAGGTACAAGCTCAGCACAAAGTCAAGCCAGTGAACATTCTATCTCAGAGGAGTGTATGACTCACAAGTCCTCATACCTAATTAAGGAGCTATTGACATTAATAGTGTAGCCCATGCTGGGTGGATCAAGTGCCTATGGATGGCCCCACATCCATGAGTAAATAGGTAGTACAAATTGGATTATGAAAAAAAAAAGATATGATGTTGGGTGTAGGAAAGGTGAAAAGTGAATCTGGGAGGAGTTAGGAGTAGTGAGGAGTAGATATTACTAAAGTATATTGCATGAATTGTTTTTGAAACAGTGTGTGTGTGTGTGTGTGTGTGTGTGTGTGAGTGTGTGTGTGTGTGTGACATATGTAAGTCTGGTTACAAAGGTTTTAGGGGCTTTTTGCCAGGAAGTAGACTGGGGATCAAATATGTTTCACATATTACCAAAATCCATGGTTAAGCATCTTTAAAGCATCGGTATATCTGCCTTTAACTTTTTTCCTATTGTTAAAACAAAATCCATAGCTCTCATCTTAAAGAGAATAAGAGAGAGTTTGCTCTGAGGCAAGTTTAAGTGACCATGGTTCCTGAACACAGATTTGTTACTCTAAACTCCATGCTGCAAGATTGAAGCAGTTTTATGAAGTTTTTATAGTTCTACAGAGCAGAGAAAGTTAAAAAAAAAACAAACAAACAAAAAAACATTGGTGGGTGCATAATAAAGGTAGGTATAGCTAGATGGGGAAAGCGTTCTGTAGGCTCAAGGATCTATGTGTTGGCATTCTTAGCATTTGGATTGGTATAACCTAGTTGCCTGCTAAGTCGATAGATTCTTAAACATTTTTATTATATTGAATAATATGTTAGTATGGAGGACAAGTAATGCTATTCTGAGCACCAGAATTTACCCCAAGATAAGGAAATTAGCCTCTGGGCCTGCAATCTTCACTTCCCTCCACAGTACTGAATTTGTATCAGCCAGTCTGTCTCTGTAGATACAGATTCCTTTCAGGAGTTTTTAATTCATAGCCAGAAGAAGCTTCTTTTCAGAGGTTCACACCATGCAAATATAGAACATAGTTTACTTAATAGTCAGTGCAAGCCAGGCATGCTCATATACCTTTAATCTCAGCCTTCAAAAGCAGAGTCAGGTGGCTCTCTGTAAATTCAAGGCTAGTGTAGTCTACATAGTGAGTTCCAGGGCAGCCAGTGCTATATTGAGAAACCCTCTTTTAAAAAAAAAGTACAAAAGTAAGTTAAAACCAGGATCAAAGATTGTATTACATAATTTATTAAAGCAAAATATGTGTACATTTCTCCCTACCAGCAAGCAGATTTACAATGGACACCAACCATTTAGTGTCCTGTAATTCAGTTTTGATATTATCAGTGTGAAGAAAGCCATAAACCGTTTCTTCAGACACCTAACTAGCATCTGCCTTTATAATGATTACATACCTGAGAAGACCCATAAAAGCACAAAGCATTTGTGGTGGTTTGAATCTGAATGGGCCCTGTAGACTCCTGTGTTTGAATGCTAGACACATAAGAAGTACTACTGGGAGGTGTGGCTTTGTTGGAGTAGGTGTGGCCAGGTTGGCAAAGGTACATGAGTAGGGGGTAAGCTTTGAGGTATCAGAAGCCCAAGCAACTTCACTTCCTGCTGCCTCTGGATCAATATGTAGAACTCTCAGGTCCTTCTCCAATACCATGTCTGTCTGCACGCTGCTATGCTTGCCACCATGACAAGAATGGACTAAACCTCTGAAACTGTAAGCCAGCCTCAATTAAATATTTGCCTTGGTCATGGCAACTCTTCACGTTGAATGCAAAACTATTTGAGAATGTGTTCAAAATCCTGAGTTAAAGCTGCTTTGAGATACTTTCTCACTCCAATCAGAATAGCTAACATCAAATAAACAAATAGCAAAATACTGGCAAGAATATGATGGAAAAGAGAAACCTTTGCACACTGCTGTGACTACAAAACCTTACCCCACCTATGACTGTGGAAGTCACTGTGGAGATTCCTTAGAAAAAAAGTCAAAGTAGTACTGTACTATAGCCAACATACACCTCCCTGTGGTTTTCACTCTGCATAAGTCAAGTTAACATACTATAGTTTTTTTCTTTGTGGCTCTGTTCAAAACAGCTATGAAGACCAGCCTAAATGCTGATCGACAGATGAATGGATAAAGTGTGCAATATATGCAAATTAAATTTTATTAAGCCATAAGAAAGAATGATATCATAAAATTTGAAATGCCAAATGGAAGAATCTGAAAAGTAGGATATTAAGCAAGATGACATAAACTGAGAATATCAAATATAGCAGATATTCAGTCATATGTCAACTATACACTTAAATACATACACATTTAAATATTCTTTGGGTTTTGAAATAAAAAGGGAACTATTAGATGGAAGGAATACATATTAAGAGAAGGGAAAATATAACAGATACCATATGACATGAAAACAGGGTGGTGGGGCTATTTGGAGAGAGCAGGAACTAGCAAGAGAGAGAAGAGGGAACAAGAGATATCAGAAGGAAAAAATGATGAATAAAAACAAAATATATTGACATAAACTGTGAAAATGCAACACTGAACCCATTTATTTGTGTACAACTGAAAACAATTGAAAACAAATTATTAAAAGAATCTTTAGGGGTTGGGGAGATGGCTCAGTGGGTGAAAGCACTTGGGCAGCTTTCCTGTAATTCCATAGCTCAGACAACAGCTAAAGAGGACCCTAGGCTTCAGCAAGCTGTGGCTTCAAGTAGAAGACCCTGCCTCGGTGTACAAACTGGAATGTGATTGAGGAATAGATCCAGTGTCAATCTCTGGCCTTAACGTTTACACAAACATGTAAACCCATACACATGCAAACATACATGTACATTTCATGGGTACCACACATACATACACATGCATATACATAAGAAAAATATGTTTTGTTTAATTTAAAGAGCCCTTTGTATACTTGAGATGAAAATTCTTCATTAGGTATGCATTTTACAAGTATTTCCTCTTGCATACTCCACGGCTTGCCTTTTCACTTTCTTGCTGGTTTCTCTCAGAGAGCAAAGTGCTTTCCATTTTAATGTAGTTTAGCTAGGCTCTCAGATCCTTCAAGAATCATGCCTCTGGTATCATAGCCGAAAGAACAATTACCAAATTCACCGTCATCTAGAATTTATTGTCTTGGGCTCTTATAGTTTTTAATTTCGCACACAAGTGTGTGATCTGTTTCAAGTCCTGTATGACCCTCTGTTCCACACCATTTTTTTAAACAGCATTTTTTTCCCATCATATCGTCCTTGCTTCCTTAGCAAAGGAGAATTTCAGTTTTATGTGAGTTTTTAGAGGGCTTTCTACTTGTTCAGAATTAATTACAGCATTTTCATAGTATTATATTGGACAGCATTAGTCCTTTAAATATCATCTCCTTCAATATTATATTGTATACTCCACATCTTTCCTGATCTAATATAGCCAATAGAATAAAGTTGTCAGTATCCACAAAATGACATAAGGATTTTGGTGAAGATTGCATTAATTCTATAGACAGTTTAGGAAAAGCTAAATTTTAATGGAATTGAGTGTTATTATCCATCCACTTTGATTTATTCAGTTAAGTCTATTTTGGTATTTTTCATCAGAGTTTTGACGTTTCTTTATAGTTTTAACAAAATACATCAAAGGGTACATACATTTACTCTTTGATAAAAATCTATAATTTTCTCCTCCAGACATACCCAGCTATGAGAGTTCTGCTGATCTTTCTCATGAAATACTCCAATAAAATTAAATATAATTCCAGGCTACATATTATCTGAATTATAATAGCAATGCTAAAAATATAAATCCTTTTAATTCTCATAATTTTTCCATCCCTTAGATTTTCACACTTTTAGAGGTTTCCCTTTATTGTGTCTTTTTAGTAGTTTTAATTATTTTTATTAATTTCTCACATTTATTTGTTTATTTGTGGGGGCAAGGCATCATCACAATGTAGAGGTCAGAGTTCAACTTACAGGGCAAATTCTCTTTTTCCACCATGTGGACCTTGTGCCTGAACTCAGGTCAGCAGGCCAGCAGCAAGCACCTTAATGTGGTGTGCATCGCACCAGCTCAGATTGTTTCTTTTCATAGTTACATTTGTCTGATTCCATATTTAATTAAATATATTTGTTATCAAATTTAAGTGGAATTTTAAAAGGGTACATATAGATAACAATCATTCTCTAAAAACATTCAGCTCAACAACAGAGGAAATTTGCATAGGCACACAGAGATACATACCTAACTATCAGAGTTTAATATACGCAGTGTCATACAAAATTTCATGTGTCAAAGACCTGGTCCTTATGGTGCTACTCAGTCTTCTTAGAGGTCCACAGCATCTTTAGAAGTTGGATCCTTATATAATATCCTTATATCTTTGATAACATACTATTGAAGGGATTTAGGGTACCCTGATTTCTTCTTTGTGTATCCTGGTTCATAACTGGTTTTGTTTTGTGTGTCTGTCTGTGTGTCTGTCTGTCTGTCTGTGTGTGTGTGTGTGTGTGTGTGATGAGCTTCCAACATAATGTGTCATGCATATCATATACCAGTCAATTTTGGATAAGTTTCAAAATTATGTGTCAAAATTCTGAGCAAACTTCCTCAAGTATTTGGTTGTTTTCAAAAGATAACTAACCCAGAGCTTTCCATGCCTTGCAAGTATTACATGTTTCATAGAAGCCCAAGAGCCATTCCAATGCCAACTATCGGAATTGTTATTGAACATCTTAATTTTGAAACTGATTGAATTCAGTATGATTTAATATGTAATGTAATCAAATGACATTTTAAATAGAAAACTAAGAATACCCTGAAGGTTGAGTCTTCCGTTATTTCTGTTGCAATTGTTTTGCAACAATTACTTACTCTGTAGCTCAGGCTGGCTTGGAACTTACAGCAGTCTTTCCTGCCTCAGTTTCCTCAGTGGTGCGATTATAAGTATGAAGTGGCACACCTGATTTGATTCATACTACATGCATAAAAAATCACAAAGCTAAATGGAATAATAATCAGTTTTAATCACTATATAACTGTTATTACAGAAAGGTGGTTTTATGTCATTTTAAAGGTTTTTGTGGAAGGAGAAACAAAGTGTGGCTTTGCATTTAATCCTTAATTATAAAGTAGATTATGTATAGAGACTTTTAAGGTGGTTTTTGTGCTCCAAACCCAGCATGTAAACTAAAGCACTGTAAATGTAAAAGAGATGTGCTATTTATTATTATCCATCTACCTCCAACCAGAAACCACAGTGATACACTTAGGACAGAGGTGACAAACTTAGCACAGGATGAGTCTGTTAAGGATTATTTACAAAGGTGTAGATATCAAAGAACCATAACAGAAAATGCAGACATTGCTTGCAGATAACTAAGATGTTAACTGGTAGACCCCAAGGCCTAGAAAAGAGAGCTCCTTACAGATCCTTTGCAGATCCATTGTACTTCATGCTTTTGTGTTTTATGGAGTTCCTATTTGTGTGAATGCGTATCTCTACATCTATATCTGTTTCTTGTATTTTATTGTTGGCTTTTCCTTCTGTTTATTTGTTTTGTCTTATTCTGGTTTGTTTGTTTTTATTTTAACTTACATTTTAATTACTGTGTTTCTAATCAAAGAAAGAGTGTGGGTTTGGGTGGTGGGGAAATGGGAAGGATCTGGTAAGAGTTGATGGGTAAACAGTAATCAGAATATATTATATAAGAATCTGTTTTCAATTAAAAAGGGGGTCATCTGAAATCCAAAGAAGAACTACTGAGAATAGATTTAAAATAACTCCATAAAATGGAGCCAAGAGAAACTCCTCTCTCTCTCTCTCTCTCTCTCTCTCTCTCTCTCTCTCTCTCTCACACACACACACACACACACACACACACACACACACACACACATTCTCTTCAGCATTCTTAGTGCTTATTTTCTGAGCCCTGACAGATGTTGAGGAGAAGCCATTCATTCATTGAATATTTAATACTTGCAGCCTCCCCAAAGCAAGTCCCATGTGGGGCAGGATAGGGAGTAAACTGAAGTGGGAGAGGAAGCATTTCTTCAGCATTCCCATCCCATTTAACTCCACAGTCTTCTTCCCTGCACAGAAGGAGAGTGGATGCTTCCTCTCTATATATTCTAGTGTACATATATGCCATATTGATTATTCTTCGGTCTGTCAAGTGTATTGAGTAGGTTCTTAAATATCTAGGGTTTCCAGACAAATTACATGCAAAAATTAAATTCCTTAGTCATTTTTTTTTGGTCTGAGTTCTTGAATGTAATTAAAATTTGATAGTGTTTATACATGCAAAAATAGTTACAAATTGAAATTAAAAGCTAAGGAACAATTGACTCAGCGACTTTCAATGAATGGAGTATTAATTAAGATCAAACCTCTGAAACAAAGCAGCAATTTTAAAAACAACAACAAGAAAAAACATTAGCACCTATCACAAATATCAGCTGTGTTTAAAGAGCTTTATCTTTGAAAAGTCAAGTGAAATTATGGACAAAACACAATAATAATGAGCTAAAATAATAGTACTTAAATACATATTAAATAATATGTATTTAGTGACACATATTGCATACTAAATGCTTAGGTGAAAATTGCTTTTGCTAGAACAAGTTATTAATACATAGCAAAAATAAGTGAATATACCTTTGCTTTTCTGAGTTTAGGTTTTGTCGGCAAGAATTCATATCATTTAGAATAAAGAAAAATCAGAGTATAAAATAGAAATAGTCTAGATCATTATCACATGGAAATATGGAATTCTAGAACAGACAAGCCATATGGAAATCAAAAAGATGGATACCAGGTACGTACAAAGATTAATATACAGTAACTGCAGAAAAAATAATTTTTTGACAGTTTCTTGGCTTGAATGTAAAATGTCCCTCACAGGCTCATGTATCTGAACACTTGGCCTCTGGCTGATGGTGCTGTTTTGCAGGGTTGAGAAATCTTTGCAGATTGGGGACTATATAGTAGAAGTAGGTCACTAGGGGTAGATCTTGAAGGCTACACACACCCACTCCGGCTCCCACCTATCTCTCTCCATTTGCATCATTCTTCCGCTGCAAATGACTCTGCCATGCCTTCTTCACCACGAGGGACTGATGAGCTCTTGATGGAAACCAGGAGCCCAAACGAAGCCTTCCTCTCTTAAGTCATTTCTGCCAAGCATTTTGTCATAGTGATACACACACACACACACACACACACACACACACACACACACACGCATACATGCATGCACTTGCATATATACAAACATGCACATGCTTGCACACACATACTGGCATACATACATTTACACACATGCACTTACACACACACTGGTACACATGCACATGCATAATCATATATATGCACACATGCATGCGAGTACTTGTGCACACACACAATGTCTAGAAGAAGTAACAATTACATAGCCTTTAGGGTAAAACTTCTTTCCTATTTAAAAAGGAAAGAATCAGGAGATTGGAATACAAGATTTGCAAGAAGAATTGCATGAAGCTAAAACAGTGTTGAGGACTGAACTCAATTTCTTTAAAAATACACTGAAACTTCTTAAACAAATCAAATAGAAGGTATTTTCAGTGGAGTATAAAAGAGACAGAACTGCAATAGCCGGGTGGGAGCCAGGGCTGGCACAACGGTTTTTCAAACCAGGCTCTTTTTGCTACTTCTGTCTTTGTGTACTGCTCTCAATCACGTGGCCCAAGCTGTCTCACCTCCACGTTTAAACAACAGGTCAGAGGAGATCAGGTTCTTGCTTTGAGAACACATCCTAGATCAAGTGGGACAGATCCTGTGCTCACATACTGTTGGCTAGAACTTAGTCACGTGGCTACTGGAAGACAGACTTGGGAAGTAGAATTTTTCTTTTCTTTTTTTTTTTCTTTTATTATTTTTTATTTACATTGCAAATGATTTCCCCTTTTCTGGGTCCCCACTCCCGCAATTCCCATAAGCCCTCTTCCGTCCCCCTATTCTTCCATCCACCCCTTCCTACTTCCCTGTTCTGGAATTCCCCTATACTCTTGCACTGAGTCTTTCCAGTACCAGGGGCCACTCCTCCATTCTTTTTGGACATCATTTAATTTGTGGATTATGTCCTGGGTATTCAAAGTTTCTAGTTTAATATCCACTTATCAGTCAGTGCATACCATGATTGATCTTTTGAGACTGGGTTACCACACTTAGTATGATGTTCTCCAGCTCCATCTATTTGTCTAATAATTTCATGAATTCATTGTTTCTAATGGCTGAATAGTACTCCATTGTGTAAATATACCACATTTTTTGTATCCATTCCTCCATTGAAGGACATCTAGGTTCTTTCCAGCTTCTGGCTACTACAAATAGGGCTGCTATGAACATAGTGGAGCATGTGTCCTTATTGCATGCTGAAGAATCCTCTGGATATATGCCCAGTAGTGGTATAGCAGGGTCCTCCGGAAATGTCATGTCCAGTTTTCTGAGGAACCGCCAGACTGATTTCCAAAGTGGTTGCACCATCTTACAGCCCCACCAGCAGTGGAGGAATGTTCCTCTTTCTCCACATCCTCGCCAACACGTGCTGTCTCCTGAGTTTTTGACCTTAGCCATTCTGACTGGTGTGAGGTGAAATCTCAGGGTTGTTTTATGTATGGGTATTTTGCCTGCATGTATGTCTATGTACCAGGTGTGTGAATTCCTTTGGAGGCCACAAAGTATCCTCTGGAACTGGAGTCAACAAGCTGTCATATAGGCACCAGAAACTGAAACAAGTTCTATGAAAGAACAAGAGATGCTCATAACTACTAAGCCATTTTTCAAGGCCCTTCTTATACTCCTTAAATTTTAGTTTGACTGTATGACTTACTTTGGACAATTAAAGTATGATTTTATAGGGTGACATGAAAATCACTGTACTTATTTTCTATTAGTGAAGAGATCAATGAAACATGGGAAAGGTGAAGAATTTTTCAGCTGCAGAGAGTGAGTGAGCCCAAGAATCTTCCAGATAATCTGAACCCCAAAAATTTAGAAGGTTTTATTAAGGTATTATGAGCTAGTTTATCAGAATTGATACATTCTTCATGGTTAAAAACTTTGAATAAATATCATTGTCATTCAGCAATGCTCTGCTTGATAATTTAGGTATTTTACAATTGATGTAGATATACATGTAATTCACTTAATATATGAATATGCCTAATTTATCTATTGTCTCATTAATAGAACACTTAGGATACTTCACAGCTTTTTGTTATTACTAATATGATGACATGCATATCATGGTACATGTCTTCTATGACAAAATACAAGATCTTTCCTAGGGAATACACTCAGAGGAAGAACAATGAGTGAGGTTCTTAACTTTTTCAAAGAAAGTAGCAAGTGAGGAGGAGACTTTGATCATTGTAAACTATAGTTTCCACTAGAATGCTTTCCAAAATTCTTTGCCCCTTAGGAGTGTTAATCCTCCTTCTCTTGGAAAACAAAGACATGCTATTCAGAAAAAAAAAATGCATTTTAAAATTGGTCTGACCTTGAGTAGTTCAGAAACATCCTTAAAAATTAAAGAAACCCACTTTAGACAGCAATGGTTATACAAAAATAATGCCAATTATCTTGCTTTAAAAAACCTCCTGGGGCCTTGGAGAAGGCTCAGCACTTAAGAGCACTTGCTTCTCTTACAGAGGACCTGGGTTCAATTCCCAGTACACACATAGTTGCTCACAACCACCCATAACTCCAGTTCCAGAGGATCTGATTCCCTCTTCTGAACTCCAAGGTAACAAGGCGAGCATATGGAGTACATGCATCCAGCCATGCAGGCAACACATAGACACAGTTTTATAAAAATCTAAAAAAGAAAATAGCATGTTTCTCCCCATCAGAAAAAAAATATCCCTGGAAAGAGGACTAATCTTGAGTTGTTCCTTGAACAATTCTTTTTTCATTATATGATAATAAATAAGGCTACATATTTAGTGGTAACACTGATTCAAGTATAAAAACAATTGATGAATAAATATTGACTGCCAGTCATTGGTCATGAGATGAGAGCATAAAATTTATTGTTCTGCACTACATTTCCTCCACATTTTCAGTTTAGATTAATAATACAAAACAATCACCATAGAAATGAGAAATAGAATAATAGGAGTGAGTCCCCTCCCCAAAAGGTGCCAAGAAACAGAAAGGTATTTTAGAGATAATGCAGGAAGAAAAATCCATCCTGGGTGTGGTAGCTCGGGCCTTTGATCTCAGCATATGGGAAGAGACAGAGACAGGCAGATTTCTAGGAGTTCAAGGCGAGCCTTGTCTGTATAGTTTTCCAGTACAACAAAGACTACATAGTATAAGAGGAAGAAAGATGATCATAGTGAACTATAGTTTCCACTAGAATATTCAGAAAGAGAAAGAGAAAGAGAAAAAGAAAATGAAGGAAACTAGGAAGGAAGGATGGAAGGAAGGAAAGAAGGAAGGAAGGAAGGAAGGAAGGAAGGAAGGAAGGAAGGAAGGAAGGAAGGAAGGAAGGAAGGAAGGAAAGCCCAAACCCTTATAGTACTCATGACACTAACATACTATGGTAGGGATACAACGGCATATTGGAATGAAAAACGAAGATACAGATTATAAATTACTATAAGTACATTGTAAAATATTTTTCAGGATATTGAAATCATCTGGAAATCATATGCTAAAATACGGAGTGTTCTCTACGTACTGTGATTCTAGGTGTGTGTAACTTTTGCCTTTTATAAAATACACTATGTTCTCCAAAATCGACCATATAATTGGTCACAAGACAGACCTCAACAAATATAAGAAGATCGAACTAATCCCATGCCTCCTATCAGATCACTATGGAGTAAAAGTGGTCTTCAATAGCAACAAAAACAACAGAAAACCCACATACACGGGGAAACTGAATAATATTCTACTCAATGATACCTTGCTCAAGGAAGAAATAAAGAAAGAAATTAAAGACTTTTTAGAACTTAATGAAAATGAAGACACAACATACCCAAATCTATGGGACACAATGAAAGCAGTGACAAGAGGAAAACTCAGAGCCCTGAGTGCCTCCAAAAAGAAAATGGAGAGAGTATACATTAACAGCTTAATGACACACCTGAAAGTCCTGGAACAAAAAGAAGCTATTTCAACTAGGAGGAGTAGAAGGCAGGAAATCATCAAACTCAGGGTCTAAATCAATCAAGTAGAAACAAAGACAACCATACAAAGAATCAACAAAACCAGGAGCTGGTTCTTTGAGAAAATCAACAAGATAGATAAACCCTTAGCCAGACTAACCAAAGGGCACAGAGACAGTATCCAGATTAACAAACTTAGAAATGGAAGAGGGAGATATAACAACAGAAACTGAAGAAATTCAAAAAATCATTAGATCCTACTACAAAAGCCTATACTCAACACAACTGGAGAATCTGGAGGAAATGGACAGTTTCCTAGACAGATATGCAACACCAAAACTAAAAAAGAATCAAATAGATCATCTAAACAGTCCCATAACAACTGAAGAAATAAAAAGGGTCATAGAAAGTCTTCCAACCAAAAAAAGCACGGGACCAGATGGCTTCAGTGCAGAATTCTATCAGACCTTCATAGAAGACCTAACACCAATACTCTTCAAACTATTCCACAAAATGGAAACAGAAGGAACTCTATCCAACTTGTTCTATGAAGCCACAATTACACTGATACCAAAACCACACAAGGATCCAACGAAGAAAGAGAACTTCAGGCCAATTTCTCTTATGAATATTGATGCAAAAATACTTAATAAAATTCTTGCAAACCGAATCCAAGAACACATCAAAATGATCATCCACCATAATCAAGTAGGCTTCATCCCAGGCATGCAGGGATGGTTCAATATAAGGAAATCCATCAATGCTATCCACTACATAAACAAACTCAAATTAAAAAAACCATATGATCATCTCATTAGATGCAGAAAAAGCATTTGACAAAATTCAGCATCCTTTCATGCTAAAAGTCTTGGAAAGAACAGGAATTCAAGGCCCATACCTAAACATCGTTAAAGCAATATACAGCAAACCGGTAGACAATATCAAACTAAATGGAGAGAAACTTGAAGCAATCCCACTAAAATCAGGGACTAGACAAGGCTGTCCTCTCTCTCCATATCTTTTCAATACAGTACTTGAAGTTCTAGCTAGAGCAATTAGACAACATAAGGAGGTCAAGGGGATACAAATTGGAAAGGAAGAAGTCAAATTATCACTATTTGCAGATGACATGATAGTCTACTTAAGTGACCCGAAAACCTCCACCAGAGAACTCTTACAGCTGAAAAACAACCTCAGCAAAGTGGCTGGTTATAAAATCAACTCAAGCAAATCAGCTGCCTTCCTATACTCAAAGGATAAGCAGGCTGAGAAAGAAGTTAGGGAAATGACCCCCTTCACAATAGCCACAAACAATATAAAGTATCTTGGTGTGACTCTAACCAAACAAGTGAAAGATCTATACGACAAGAACTTCAGGTCTCTGAAGAAGGAAATTGAAGAAGACCTCAGAAAATGGAAAAATCTGCCATGATCGTAGATCGGCAGCATTAATATAGTTAAAATGGCCATCTTGCCAAAAGCGATCTACAGATTCAATGCAATCCCCATCAAAATCCCAATTCAGTTCTTCACAGAGTTAGAAAAAGCAATTCTCAAATTCATCTGGAATAACAAAAAACCCAGGATAGCTAAAGCTATTCTCAACAACAAAAGAAATTCTGGGGGAATCAGTATCCCTGACTTCAAGCAATACTACAGAGCAATAGTGTTAAAAACTGCATGATATTGGCACAGTAACAGACAAGTGGACCAATGGAATAGAATTGAAGATCCAGAAATGAATCCACACGCCTATGGTCACTTGATCTTCAACAAAGGAGCCGAAAACATCCAGTGGAAAAAAGACTGCCTTTTCAACAAATGGTGCTAGATCAATTGGAGGTCAGCATGCAGAAGAATGCGAATTGATCCATTCTTATCTCCATGTACTAAACTTCACTCCAAGTGGATCAAGGACCTCCATGTAAAACCAGACACACTGAAACTAATAGAAAAGAATCTGGGGAAGACCCTTGAGGACATGGGCATGGGGGAAAAATTCCTGAACAGACCACCAATAGCTTATGCTCTAAGATCAAGAATTGACAAATGGGACCTCATAAAATTACAAAGTTTCTGTAAGGCAAAGGACACTGTTAAAAGGACAAAATGGCAACCATCAAATTGGGAAAGGATATTCACCAACCCTCCATCTGATAGAGGCCTAATATCCAATGTATACAAAAAACTCAAGAAGTTAGACCCCAGGGAACCAAATAACCCTATTAAAAATGGGGTACAGATCTAAACAGAGAATTTTCACCTGAAGAAATTCGGATGGCCGAGAGGCACCTTAAGAAGTGCTCAACATCATTAGTCATTAGGGAAATGCAAATCAAAACAACTCTGAGATTTCACCTTACATCAGTCAGAATGGCTAAGATCAAAAACTCAGGAGACAGCAGGTGTTGGCGAGGATGTGGAGAAAGAGGAACACTCCTCCACTGCTGGTGGGGCTGTAAGATGGTACAACCACTTTGGAAATCAGTCTGGTGGTTCCTCAGAAAACTGGACATGACACTTCCGGAGTACCCTGCTATATCTCTCCTGGGCATATACCTAAAGGATTCCCTGGCATGCAATAAAGACACATGCTCCATTATGTTCATAGCAGCCTTATTTATAATAGCCAGAAGCTGGAAAGAACCCAGATGCCCCTCAAAGGAGGAATGGATACAGAAAATGTGGTATATTTACACAATGGAATACTACTCAGCAATTAGAAACAATGAATTCACAAAATTTTTAGGCAAATGGTTTGATCTGGAAAATATCATCCTAAGTGAGGTAACCCAGTCACAAAAGAATACACATGGAATACAATCTCTGATAAGTGGATATTAATTAGCCCAGAATCCCTGAATACCCAAGGCACAAATCGCATAACCAATGACTCACATGAAGAAGTATGGAGAGGGTCCTGATCCTGGAAAGGATTGATCTAGCATTAGAGGGGAATATAAGGACAGAGAAAACGGAGGGAGGTGATTGGAGAAGGGATAGAGAGAAGAAGGTTTATGGGACATATGGGGAGGGGAATCTGGGAAAGGGGAAATCATTTGGAATGTAAACAAAGAATATAGAAAATAAAAATATTTTTTAAATACACTGTTTTTAATATTAAATATATATTTGAAGATACATAAAATTATTTACAATGGAAATGAGTTAATATTCCTATCCCCATGCCATTGCCATATTTTTCTGCCTAGCTTTGGATGCACAGCTCTCTCAGCCTTTGCAGGGTCCCTCTGACCCTCACCCATCTTGCCATCTCCAGACTGGGAAGACTTGCTCATGACTCAGATTGTGCATTGATTTTGCCTTCTAAGTTCCACTAACTCTCTATCACCATTGCACCACACCCACACTCCTAGTAACCAGTCATGTACAAGCAAGAGTGGGGTGAGATTGTCTAGGAGGGAAAGAAAGAAGGAGGAATAATTAACACTAAGCATATCTAGAAAATCCATAGGGAATCATGTTACTGTACTTTTCCTTAAAGTTACATATATTTACATGCGTGTCTATACATTCAAAGAAAGTTTAAAGGAACTTATGCAACCTGGGATGACAGGTCTCCCCACTAAAAGCAATAGATTATCTAACAAAAACCCTGGTGTTGGGCATGGGAAAAGAGCCTCCATTTGTGTCAGGAGAGCCCAAAATGGCATAGACTATTTCCATCATCCTTGGTCGCCTCTCGGATATTGCAGGTAAGTCTGTATTGTTGAAGACACCACATACATTGAACACAGGACTTGTAGGAATACAATTGGAATTGACCTGAAATCCTCCTGTCTGGGCACAAGCTCTCATAGTACCAGAAAAACCAAACTGTGAAAGGAGAAAAGCAATTAATAATGCTACCCAACTATAATGCCTACAAACTTCAACAATGACAAGAATAAAATGGTATCATAAAAGGTGAAACAGTGTCTCTTATCTTCTAGGGGTAGCTAACAGCCATCTAATTGGACTTAAGGACCACTTAATAGACAAGAATTCATGCCTGGTACTGTAAGCCTAGATAACCTTAGAAGAAAACATATACCACTACTTTCCTAAAACCAATATAATTTCTAACTGTATTTTAAATTCAAGTTAACTACAGCTCTCTTCTTTCACCAAAGACGTTTCTTTTTCTAACAGATGGAGACCATTATAGAAATCTACAACTGGTCAATATACAGAGAACAAGTGCCCATCGGGTGCTCTGCCCCAATTGATACATGTATGATACAATCCCTGCAACTAAGTCTCAAAGAATCTTGCCAGAGATGGGAAGACTATAAGAGCAAGAGTACCAGTACATCTGCTGCTAGATTATATTTTCTAGATATAGATAGTTATGTCCATTAAATCTCAACAATATATTGCCTAAATAAGTCCTGAAAAATTATATCAACTTCCAGCGTGGATGGAAGAAGTTTCACAGTATTCCATCCCTAGATGAAGACAGGTATTTAACTTCTGAGAGAAAAATGACTCTGCCTTCTCTAAGGATGTATCACCCAATAGATTTTCCACTCCCAAGTGGCCAGTCATAAAAGTATATACATAATAAGCAACATTAAAAGAACTAAATTGGTTTAACTATATGTAGAGCACAAGGCCATGAGAGGGAGAGGGACAGAGGTACAACAAAGGGACACTTAGAGAAAAGGGAGAGATAGTATCAATATAATACACTTATATGAAATTCTCAACTAAATAAACATTTATAGAAAGAAATTGTATTAATGACTGGAGAGAAAGAAACTACTATTTGATTTGCCTCCTTGTTAGTAGCATTAGTGGCAGCCTTGGCTCTTAACTACACTCTTCCTTTTTATGTTCATCCCTTCAAACTGAGGCCACTGGACCTGCTTCCTTTCAGAGGCCATTGTGGTCAGGAATTGAAACGGCAAAGGAGAACTGTTTGTTACTTCACATGCTCTGTTTTTTTTTTTAGGACTTTCTGAAGCTGAGAATACAAAAGGGGGGCTTGGAAAAAAAGGAGAACCTGTAAAAAGAAGTTGGGAAAACTCATATTACAGAACAAGAATACCTATCCAACCTCTAAATTCCTGTTTACCCAACACACACACACACACACACACACACACACACACACAAATTATACACTAGCCCTTTACTTCATCCAAAAAAAATCTACATTCCCAATACTTCTTTCATTTTTGTTTTTAAGACACTGTAGATCATGCTGGTATGGATATAACTGTATAATCCAGCCTATTTTCAAACTCACAACAACTCATCTGCCTTGGACTAATGAATAACAGAAATATAGGTGTGGGATACCACACCTACTTTTCGTTGTATCTTTTACAAGCAAGGGCACACAGTTTAAGATGGAGAAGTTTCCAAAGATGCAAGCTATGCTATCTAAGATTCCATGGCAGAAAATTTGGAAGTTGATTCCAGACACGTATAGGGTTTCTACAATGGTTAGAAGACCTAGCTCTAGAATAGAATAGAAAGAGGTTCAAGACCTAGCATGACATCTGACAAGGCTTTGTTTGGTGAGCAGTCAATGAAACAACCTTCTAACATTGCAAAGAAAGTAGATGAGATAATAGAAGTAAATGTTTTAGTGCACACTGCTAGCCACACATTATACCTAAAACAAATGTAAGTTATCTTTAGCATTAGTAAGACCTTTGTGACATAATTTCTTTGCTTTATTACACATGCTTCCTCTAGACTCTCATTTTCAGAAATCATCTCACATATTAGAAATTTTCTAGTCACTCTGACCACATGAAATACCACTCATTAACCTTAAGTGCCCCGTGCAGGACCTATCACTTTGCAGTTGACACATGGACACTTACTCTAATATCAGCTGTGCTGCATCTACTGCAGCTCTTCCCTTTGAAAGTCTTTCCTTGGTAGCCTCTTGAGTACACTGTGACACCCTGTGATTTCCAAAGTCAAATAAATAATTGCTCAATTTCCTCCTGAGCTTTAAGGAAATGTCAAAATCATTATAGAGATTGCTGAAGACTGTACTAGGGCCTTGTTACTAGTCCACTGCATCGCTATTACCTTCATCCCTAATCAAACCTTGGGTGGTTTTAGGAGCAGATTCAGACTACAATTCAGATTTAATCATAACACTTAAAGCACATCATTTTGCACCACTTGTTTTCTTTTCTTGAAGTTAATTTAGAACAGTTAGCCAGTGCTAATTAGGGCTACAGAATATGGAAAGAAAAATATCAACAATTAAGAAAAAAAAACCATTTTCTATAACCTCAGCATTTTCTGTGAAACAATTTTACAGGATGACTAAAAACATTACATTTTAAAATTAAAATCAGTCAGGCACTCTCACCTTTGGTTCTAGCTCATGATCAGGGCATGTAGCCCAGTGGTAGAACACATGTTTGGTTTGCAAAAGGCTTCTGGGTTCAATTCCCAGCATGGAAAAAATGGATTTTAGGAAAAGTGACAGCAAAAAGGAAATGAACAAGCCAAAAGAGACTTTGGACAATCCACAGTCTGACAAATTAAAAAATGTCTGTATTGAAGTAAATTCCCAAGCCATACATCAGTCTGGGCATGTGCCATATACTAACTACCCTTGGTGTTATAATAAAAGAAAAAATACAGTTTTCAAAGGCACAGGTGCAAGCAGCTGTAGAGAATCAATAATGCCCCTTCCAGAGGAATTATGTGGTTTTATAATGTCAGATCCCTTCTTCTGTAATGAGAACTGGATACACTGCCTAGAACTTACACAGCTTTGGTAGTGCTTAAATTTTAAAAATTCAGCTATAGCAAAAACTACCTTGGGAGGAAGAAATCCACCCACCAAGTCACCTTTGTAAAATCACAGTACCTTTTAAAATTTCAATCTATTGGCATATAAAAATGGACACAACATGTATGCAAATATTCTTTTTGAAAAGGTTGAAATGCAATACAAATATAAATGATAATGTATGATAATTTCTATATGTTATTTACAATGCACTTTAGACAGATGAAGGAAAGCCCTAAAGTTGATCTGTATCTGTGAGGTAGGGAGACAAGACTCAGAATCATTTCACCATGTTTCCTCCTTTAGTAAGAGAAATATTTCTTGGGTATATCAAGGCAGAAAAACATCAAAACACCTAATCATAGCCAAATTCCATGTCTCTGTCTCCATCACATATTCACCCTCCCCACATCGAATAAGTTTAGCTCCCTCTTCCTATAAGCCCGGCTCTATACATTTTCCAGAAGCACAAACAGCATTACTTCATTGACAAAAATATTAATATAAAAACAAATAAGTACTCATTATAGAAGTTCCTGAGAAATGATTTATGCAATATCAAGTTAATACAGCCAAATGACATTTTTTTCAAATAGTCTTTAATTCTGAAAACTCTGCAACATCTCTTTGCAGATTGATGATAAGCTACTGGAAATAGAAAGACTATTCACAGCCCTGCAATAATCCCAATGATCTCACATTCTACAACTACATCATTACACACAGAGTGCTTCTTTTCCCAGTGCAACACCAAAGGCTGTTGCTTTACTTCTAGGGCCTGGAAAAGAGAAATTTGACAAGAGAAATATGCATGCATTTATTTCTAGATCTCAATGGATCACAGTTACCAGCTTCACTACCACCCATCGAAATCTGAAGAGGTCTGGGATAAAGCACCATGTAACAGAGACTTGATTTCAGAGGTCTGTAGAACACTTGGACCCTTTTAAGGGTGTGAATGTTGGGGTGCATTTAATGTTAGAGAGGCTTTCTAAACTATGTTAAACTATAGTAAAAAAAAACTATGCTCACTCAAATGTGTAACATTTAAGTACAACAGAACCAGAGACCGGTTTTTATATTTCCCTTGCTATGAAGAACAGAACAGATTTGGAAGCAAATATTAAAATAAAGCTGCTCCTGCACATCGGGCATGGACTGAGTTTCGTGGAACTATGTACTTGATTAGGGAAATTTTAAGCTTTCATTTTCCCTTTTATTTCAGGTCTGTGTATAGCCATTCATATGATATAATGCAAATGAAAAGAGGGTCACAAAACGCATGCTCAAAGTGCACTAAAATACAAGACATGGCTGTCTTAGTGTATGGAGTGCTAGTGCAGTGTAACACACTGCACTGGAAAAGCATGAACAAAACAGACAATATTGCAGTGGGATCAGGAATAGATAATGTTACAGATGCAAACTGAAAATAAACCTGTGCTCTCATCTTGAATGCACCAGTAAGTAGCAATTTGCAGATTGCTGGTAATTTAATTAAAATCAGGTTAGCATTTGCAACCACTCTACTTTTTAGAAGTCATTTTTCTTAGAAGTAAGCATTTGAAATAAAATAAATTAATAAATTGGGTAGTAAGGGGCTGGAGAGATGGCTGTGTTTAAGAGCCTTGACTGTTCTTCCAAGGACCCTAAGATTAACTCTCAGGATCCATATGATGATTCACAATGGTCTGTAAATTCAGTTCCAGGGGATCTGATGGCCTCTTCTGACTTCTGGTGAGCACTGCATACATATGGTGCACAGACATACATGCAGGCAAAGCACAAAACGCACAAATATACATAAAATAAAAACAAATCCCAAAAAATAGTTTTAAAAGGTGGATACTGAGTCTGTTAAATAACTTCCACTTCTATCCAGAAAACTAATGCAGAGTTTCCTTGTCTTCTAAAGTATTTTAATTGATACTGAAATTATCAAATATTCATGGATTTGCATGTTATCTTTGTTCAGGAGCCATGTTATCTTCTCTGTATCAGTACAATTTTAGTATATTCACTGTCGAAGCAAGCAATATTTATTATATTGTGTTTTCTATATCTTGGGTGAATAAATTTTTGTTTGAAAACAAAGGGTTCTGTTAAAGAAATAACAGAAACAAGGGAGGGAGGAGAAACAGAAGAAAAGAGGAGGGAATGAGTGAAGAGGGAGGGGAAGAAAGCACCGAGATTAAAAATCTGACCGATTTGTCAAAATATAACACTATAACAGTGACCTGGCAAACAAAGGGTATGGCTTCTTTTAATTATCTCACGAACCTGCTGTGGACACTTGAGCATTATAAGCCCTCCACCGCCTTCCCTCCCAAGGATGCCTGCTCAGTCCCAGGAAAATCCAAGCCTGTATGGCCCCAGGAACACCCAGGTTAGACTCCAAACCTCCTATCCCCTGCTATACCTGACAGTTTCATCTGCTGTGAGGTAAACTGCACTTGGTTCTCTACTTCCCTCCCCATGAAGACCTGTGAAACCCCAGGAATATTTAGTTCCTCCTGGAGCAAAGCCAGTAGAGGATATGGGGGGGGGGGGACAGAGAAGGCGAGAGAGAGAGAAATGGAGAGGAGAGAGGAGGAGGAGGAAGAGAGAGAGAGACAGAGACAGAGACAGAGATTAAAACTGACTAAAATAACCAGGGTAAATTACTCTTGTGAAAGTAAAGAGTAAAGAAGGTGGGATTCTAACCAATGTATTTTGAGTACACAGACATACACAGACATGTTTCTAACTACACATGCTCCTACAGTTAAATTTTAATTATTGTATTGCCAGTATCAGTCTTGTCTCCTTATTATGATTGGAAACTCTCCAAGTTTCATTTCTGTTGCTGTGATAAATATCCTGACAAACTTGCTTAGTTCCCTACCTAAGGCTCTTTCTCTCTCTACAATACACATCTCACAAAATAAATATTTAGAGTGTTCATTGTTTTACTATAAATTGGTTCTTTCCATCATTCATATATTCTACAGTTGTCCTTTCATTTCCTGGGAAATACCAGTCCCCTTTTGTTTTTGAGTCTCTAGTCAGAATGTTTCCAAATGCTGGATTCCTATGTTTTACTTTCACAGACTATTTGGCCTTTAGTCTCCTCAAACTTTACATGTATACATAAATGTTACCTCCTAATTAAGGACTTTCTTCCCCTTCACTGTAAGAATTTTCCTTGACTCTGCAAAAAGTCTTTTTCCTGGGGTACAATGTTTGTGTCACATTTAATTTTTCTTTCTGCCTCTGACATTTAGCTGGTCTGCCTTGACTTTGCTCTGCACATATCTGATTGAGTCGTCAGAAATTCTGTGGCTGTAATTACCCCAGGCTGAGGATTCTACAGTCCTTTTGAACCAGAGATCTAGCCACATTTCATTCAACATTCAATCTGTTTCTACAGACCAAAACCTGGAAATAGGAATCTCCATTTACAACATCATTTCTACTAAGTGTCAGCTTTCCACTTTAGGTTTTGCTCATTTCTTTCCAGTTATTAGTTGTGACAAAATGTGAGATCTGGCAGGAACCATGAACCTTACTAGAAGTAGAATGCTTGGGTCAATTGCTCATGTAGCACTTCTTCCAGAAGCCCGGAAGGGCTCACCAAATTAGTGATAAGAGAAGCCAAGTACCTCTGGCTTCATCTTCTACTGCCACATCCATACTCATTTTCATGCGTTTGGATGTTCCTTCATGGTGTTGACCAATTGTTCTTGTTTTTTCTTTGCCACACAGCAGATATCCTAGCTGTTCCAATGTCATTCTTTCTTACTGCTTAAAATCTTGCTTCAAATGTCACTGTTGTGTGTATGGGTACATGTTTATGTATGACATAAATGTATCCCTTTATGCATGGGCATATAGAGGCCAGAGGACAGGCATGAGCATCAGTTCTCAGGCACGGTGATTGTTTGGGGGGGGCTGTTGTTTGTTTGTTTTGTTTTAAGACAGTGCCACTCAGTGGACTGGAACGTGCAACCTATGCTAGAATGACATGTCAGAATACCCCAGGGATCTCCCTGTCTCCATATCCCTAGCACAGGAAATACAAGTGTATACCACCACACCCAGTACTTTTGTTTTTATTTCTTTGTTACACTTCTCACTATGTAGCTCTGGCTGTCCTAGAATTCATTATGTAGACCAGGCTGTCCTTGCACTCAGCAAGATTTGTCTGCCTCTGCCTTCTATGTATGGGGTTAAATTTAGGTGAGCAACAAACACCATGCCTGGCTTCAAGTTTGTGTTTTGTTTTGCTTTGATTTGCTTTGTTTTGTTTTGTTTTGCTTTTTTTGTTTTGTTTTAACATGAAAATTGATCTCAGATTCTTATAGCACTAGACAAATACTTTACTGACTGAGCTATCTTTCTCTAGCCTAAATGGTACCTTTTATTTCCATCTTTTTATGTCAGCCTTTGTATCTCTGAATCCCCTTCCCCTAGTTTCCCTTTGTTTCATTTGCAGTACTTAATTACCTTCTCGCTTTCTATATATTATTTATTTAGTCTGTTTCTTGCTCATTATCTCTCTTCCTTCACTGGACTATAATATCCATGGAAGCAGAAACCTGTATCTTTTTAGTTTCCCTGCATGCTTACTATCCACATTAGCATCTGGAACAGAAGTGATGCTCGATATGTATTTGACAACTGAATAATAGACACAGAAACAATTATTGCTCATTCTTTACATAAAGAAGCATCATCCAGCTAAAGGAAGCAAACTGTGTCATTTCAGATCGTCCTCATGAACTTTGGGAAGAATGTTCGACTATGGCAATTTCAACAGCTCTCACTTTATAGATAAATTTTCCATTTAGATCATATCCAAAGTCTCTCAATAGCAAAGACAGATTAAAAGTAAGTTGTATGTTATAATTTTGATATTATAAATAAAATATAAAATAATGTCTAATTCTTTGGCTCATCAGTACATGATAAGCAGTATCCAAGGAGTTCCAAAAACATTGTCTGACCACTGTGTGGTTTGAAAGGTAAATAGTTTTCTAAATGGGAACATTTTCAACTGAAATATTTTGCTTTGAAAAGCACCATCATTTTATATTCATCCTCTGCAACACTGCTGAAAGAGAAATCTCCACTGAATTTAGATAAGCTAAGAAAATTCTGCTCTTGATTCTTACCAGATGTGCACAGTATAGATTTCTCCTCAGTGTGTCTTTAGAATGCAGAAAGCTATTGACTCTGCTGCCAGAAAAAGAAACTGGGCTGAAGAATTTTGATCTTCCTAATACTGATGGTTAATGGCAGGCTTGCCATATAGTTCAGTAACAAGAAATAAAGCTTGTTGCTTGAACAAAGCACTACATGTCTTTAAGGCATCATTTGATTTGTCTGTTGGAATATGTATTATTCCAAATAGTGTTTTTGTTTATTAAGTTTTAAGTCACAATATGATAATACTGCTAAAGTACTTTTTAAGCATGGAGAAGTATAGAGTGATTTTTTTGTCAGTATTCTCTCTGGGTGATGAGTTGCCATATAATTGCATTCTTATTTCTTTATTGGTCACACTTATCAAATGGAATAGTAACATTGATTTAACTCTATAAGGGCCTTATAAGCAGTTAGGTGGTCTACAAAAGCACTATAGTTATATAATTAATGGCTTACTTTGCTCTCTGTCCTGTTGATACTTATTCATATTTTTGTCTCCTGGCATTAAAATAGACAAAATTGTCTACCCTTCTACCTTTGCTGGCAGTATATTAATAAACAGGCAATCAAGCGATCAAGGATTAATATAGCTGATTGCAATTATTTTTCCTCATTATGCAGACTCATTACATCAGATGAGCTTCTACACAAATCATGAATAGCTATGTGGAACACTGTACTGAAAAATATGGAGCCAGATCTCTGATAATATGGAAGTATTTTCTAATTGATTATCATGTAATTAGAGATTAGAATACATGTTAATCACCGATAGGAAAGGGACATTAAGGAGGAAGAAAAACTATATTTCTTTAACCTGAGTATTCTTTGTCCATGAACTATTGGATAACTATGTTCTTTCCCCCAAAAAACACTACATGATTCCCCACACAGTGATAGAAGCTAGAGGACACAAAGGAGACTACAATAGGAGTTTACAGTCACTGTGGATGGCACTCTTTTTCTACTTGGAATCCAAGTACTTTATACTTCTTGGCAAACAAAGGAACCATAAGCCACCCATAACCAAAGCAATATAGCTTGGGATGTTCCTATTGAAAATATTCTTTGATATTTTCATAAAACCTATTTTGATCATATTCATTCCCCAAGCAATCCTCTCCTTATCCTTGTCCCTGTTTGTGCCTTTTTTTTTTTTTTTTTTTTACTTAGAAGAGACTATCTCACAGCATATGTTGAAGTCCTCTGGCTCTGACAATCTTTTTGTCCCATTTTTCTTGATTTCATACCCTGACCCTGAGGTGTGAAAATATATCTACTGACTATGATACCAATCAGAAGAGCTGCTACAGAATCCCAAATTCAGTTGGGTGACTAGGCTTTAGTTTCTGCATTATTGTTCTCAAAGGTTATTTGATTCATCTCATTCTGTCTTGGCATCTACTTCTCTTTTCTTGTTTTATTCATTGTGTATCATAAAAATCCATTTCCCTTAGCCTGCTCCAGTCAACTAACATCAAAAGGAAAAGACTCCTTATCCCATCCTGGTTCCCAAGACTGATTAGATGAACTCTTCCATAATAACATGGTTTACCTTTCAGTTTTTGCTCAGCACTGTCCACTTCAGATGAGGTTTCAGTGTCTACCAACACACACACACACACAATTTAGCAAATCCTATAAACTGGTAAGGCCTTTTCTTGAAAATCAGGGACTCCTTATAGGAAGTCCTGGCTAATTGAAAATGATACAGGGATTTCTTTACAAGAACTTGAGAAGAACTAAGTAAAATTGCCTGTCACAGGAAGGATAGAGTTCATTAATTTTCCATCTCCTGAAGGCATAAGTCAGTTGACTAGAAATAGGACACCTAAGTTTAAAGATGTATTATTTACCTATTGTTTCTAAATAGCTCAGCATCATTAAACAGAGTAACAAGACACATAATTCAGAACTAAATTAGTCACGGAAACAGCATTTCTACATATTAACTAAAATGAATATACATCATTACCCAAACAAGGGCACAACCCTAAATCAGTCAAATATTTTTTTAATTTTGTAATTATCAGCAACCAATAAGAAATTAGAATGATCAATATGAAAGCAGCAACTCTAAAGATGGAAATTATTTTGAACTCATTGCATAGTCCAAGTTTCTTTGGTAACTGCATTGGTGACAAAGAGCTTTGTAAATAAGGATTACAACCTTGCTTTTGTGGGATGTTCTGGATTACGAAGACACAGCTGAAACAGATGATCAAGAAGTTATTTATTCAAATACCTCGCCTTGTGTGCTTTGTACATATTTTTATTTTCCTTTTGCCCCATTTTTCTGTTTTGGTTTTTCCTTTCTGACACAACAGAGTATGTATCCATGACCAGATTTAAAATCATTTTGCATACCAGACTGGCCTCAAATTTATAGAGATCCAGCTGCTTCTGCTTCCCAAGTGGGAGGACTAAAAATGTGTGACACCACACCCAGCTTCTCTGTGAATTTTCAACTGAATATGACTTAACTAGATTCACCTACTTTTCCATCCCTTTCTAAATCCAAAGATATGTGCCACCATGCCCGCTGCTGAGATATTCTTGGATATGTAGCCTTCCACTGGAATATGGTTGACTTGCTAGTTGTTATACTCTTAAGAGAAGCTGACTCTCCTACTTCCAGTAGTGATAATTACCAGTAGCTTCTCAAATAGGGGTGGAACTTTATACTCAGTTCCCCTCTCCATGCAGGAATTTGTTCTCAGCTAAGTCTTTAATTTCTGACCAAGATCCTAATTTTCAGTCACAGAATGGTCACAATTGTCATGGTCTGTAAGTAAAGCTCCTGGAGATGGCAATTTTGTTTCCTAGCTGAGTGATTTCACATATCTGCTAAGGATGCAGTTAGTACAGGACATCTAGTCATATTAAATTTAATTTTCAGTCACTAAAAAGTTATTAGATATTAATTTGAAATTCAAACTTTAACTACTGACCTTGCATTTTTATTATGTAGACCTGATAACTCCAAATGTCAGTAAAGAATAGACATTAGTAAAAAATAGAAATTAGTATATAAACACCAACAAAAAACACTTTAATGATGATAATTTGTTCCAAGGATACATTTTATTATGATGATCCTTTTGAATTTATTTATGATATAATTATTTGGAACACAAATTACAGAGTCTGAAATTATAATTTAAATGTAAAATATTAAATTAGAAATAAACTATCAAAAGTATTAAGGATATTTTGTTGTTTATATACAAGTTTTCAACACATATCAGAATGTGACTTATGACCATTATACTTTTGATTAATTAGATTTACATGAATTATTATAGGTCTTAAAATATTTAGCTTTTCTCAACAGCTACAGCACTCAGGCAGCCATGCACTATACCTCCCCTGGGCAGCACAGTAGAGCTGGCTGTGATGGGGAAGACAAGTGTCTTCCTGCCAGCCCAGAAAATGAGAGAGCAGGAGATCCCATCCCTCACTGGCTGCAGCATTTGAGAGAGTGGGCCCTGTTCATTGACTGGGAAGCAGAGTAGAGCTGGCTCTGAGGCTTGGGTGCAGGTGAACTGGTCTGAGGGCCTGAGAAAGGAGAGCTGACTCTGCTGGCTGCATCATTGGGTGATCTAGTCAGGGTAGAGGCACTGCTAGAGAGCTGGCCCACTGACCAATTGAGCTACCACCCAGGCCCAGATCTAGAGATTTAAGTTGGCCTACCCCTACAGATAACTCATCTATGGCCTCCTGGAGGATGTGAAAAGGACAGTGATACAGCTCCAAAGCTACAGGATCTTCATGACACAGGGATCCCACAGAATATCCAAGAGGAATTCCAGTGAAGATCCAGTATCGAATGTGTTGCAGAAGGGCTGTTGCAGAAGACAGAGCCCTCAGACGAGAAAAATAATTCATTGAAATGAACATTTAAAAGTAAAGATGTGTATATAAAGGGGGATACTGTGGGACCCTCTGTGACACACTACAGTTTCACAGTGAAATAGGTTTATGCTTTGTTTTGTTTCTTTTTATTTTCATTTTTTTTTCAATTTTCTTGGTTGCCAGGGCAGAAGGAAAATAAAAAGAGACAAGGAGATAAGTGGAATTGGGGTGCATGACGTGAAACAAAGATCTTTTAAATCTAAAACAAAATGAATATTTTAACATGGGGACACTCTGGTTATGATTCTAAAAGAAGTCCCAAAATCTACTATCAATTTACAAACTTCTCCCTCTAAGGAAGGATTGTCACCACAGATAATTACAATACTTGGCCACAAGGTTTCCTCACTTGAATCTAGTTTTGATTTCTTGAAGTTGGTACTGATAGATCACAGCTCTGCCCTCCAGAACCACATGGGAAGCATTTTCTTTTACATTTATGCTCAATATTTCAAAAGTATGAAAAGTTACTCTTTTGCCTCACCAAACCTTCATCTATTCTTCTCTGGGCAAACATCTCATCTCCTTTTGGAGCCTTCCCTCTACTTATTTTTGTAACTCAGAGATTTCACATCATTCAAGCTTGTGTCCATATGCTGTGTAATAGTTTTTCTCAAGATCTGAACATTCCATTCTGCAAGGAAGTTCCTTAAACTGGAAGGTAAACAACTCAAAATAGCTTCAGGAAGTCCCTGAAACTGAACAGATTCACTAGGCCCCTTCCTGATGGAGTAAGTAATGAAACCTGAGAGTCACTTTCAGATAGTAAGCTGCAAAGAACTCTAAGACCAGAACAGCTGCCTAAATGTGTGGAAAACAGCTGAGATACCTGGAAGATGCCAGTCACTTGAAAAAGACTCCAAACTCTTGAACTCCCTGCAGGCTATTCAGTGTGCTCCAGGTTTCCCAGCTTTTGTGAGCTAGAATAGACTTTGGTAATGCAGTTTTCTGTGAGTCATTTCTTCTCTTATAAATAACTGCTCACCCATCCTCCTATAAGCACCCCCAACAAAACTCACTGGTACATGCACATATACATATGTGTATGCACGAACCAATGAGTGTGAGTGTGTGTGTGTGTGTGTGTGTGTGTGTGTGTATGTGTGTTGGTAAATAAAAATATATTTTGCTTGTTAAATTTGCAAGAAATTTGATGTGTTTGTGAGAATGAACTTTAGTGAATTTCTAAATGTATTCAACATAAAACTAATGGGACAAAGGGGCTGAAAACATCCAATGGAAAAAAGATAGCCTTTTCAACAAATAGTGCTAGTTCAACTGGAGGTCAGCATGCAGAAGAACGGGAATTGATCCATCCTTGTCTCCTTGTACTAAGCTCAACTCCAAATGGATCAGGACCTCCACATAAAGCCAGACACTCTGAAGCTAATAGAAAAGAAACTGGGGAAGACCCTTGAGGACATCAGTACAGGGAGAAAGTTTATGAACAGATCACCAATAGCGTATGCTCTAAGAGCAAGAATTGACAAATGGGACCTCATAAAACTACAAAGTTTCTGTAAGGCAAAGGACACCATCAAAAAAAAAAAAAAATCAGCAACCAACAAATTGGAAAAACATCTTCACCAACCCTACATGAGATAGAGGGCTAATATCCAATACATATAAAGAACTCATGAAGTTAGACTCCAGAAAACCAAATACCCCTATTAAAAAATGGAGTACAGAGTTAAACAAAGAATTTTCACCTGAAGAACTTCGGATGGCAGAGAAGCATCTTAAAAAATGCTCAACCTCATTAGTCATTAGGGAAATGCAAATCAAAACAACCCTGAGATTTCACCTTACACCAGTCAGAGTGGCTAAGATTAAAAATTCAGGAGACAGCAGATGTTGGCAAGGATGTGGAGAAAGAGGAACACTCCTCCATTGCTGGTGGGGTTGCAAATTGGTACAACCACTCTAGAAATCAGTCTGGCGGTTCCTCCAAAAACTGGGCACCTCACTTCCAGAAGATCCTGCTATACCACTCCTGGGCATATACCCAGAAGATTCCCCAGCATGTAATAAGGATACATGCTCCACTATGTTCATAGCAGCCCTATTTATAATTGCCAGAAGCTGGAAAGAACCCAGGTATCCCTCAACAGAAGAGTGGATGCAAAAAATGTGGTATATCTACACAATGGAGTAGTATTCAGCCATTAGAAACAATGAATTCATGAAATTCTTAGGCAAATGGATGGAGCTGGAGAACATCATACTAAGTGAGGTAACCCAGACTCAAAAGGTGAATCATGGTATGCACTCACTAATAAGTGGATATTAACCTAGAAAACTGGAATACCCAAAACATAATCCACACATCAAATGAGGTACAAGAAGAACGGAGGAGTGGCCCCTTGTTCTGGAAAGACTCAGTGAAGCAGTATAGGGCAAAACCAGAACAGGGAAGTGGGAAGGGTTGGGTGGGAAAACGGGGGGGGGGGGCGCGGGGAGGGAAGGGGGCTGATGAGACTTTCGGGGAGTGGGGGTCTAGAAAAGGGGAAATCATTTGAAATGTAAATAAAGAATATATCGAATAAAAAAAGAAATAAAAAATAAAACTAATGCGAAATTTATTAAGTTAATCAAAGAAGATATGAAAGCATTTTATAAATGACATCATAAAATTTTAAGTTGAATGTAAAAAATTTAAGAAAAAATCAGAAGGACTAGACAGATGGTTCAATGTGTATAGTACTTGCTGCACAAGTGTAATGACCTGAGTTTAAATTATCAACACCCAGGTAAAATCCAGACACAGCAGCATTTCTGTAACTCTAATGATGGGAAGAGGTGAGAAACAGGCAGATTCATGGCAAATATCAGATGAATACTAGACCACATCATCTGAATAAAATGTTCATTGAAAATCCTGTCTCCAAAAAGTTTTTGTAAGTTTAAAGCAAGAGAAGAAGATAGTCAACACCAGTCTCTGGTCCCCACATAGAAACAGGAAAAGAGACACACACATTCTTAAGTGTATACACCATGAGTGTACAAACATACACATGTGCATACATACATACATAGATGCTTACACACAGATACATTGTCAAGTTGGGTAATAATTTGTAAATATTAATGTGACTACAGAGCTGAAGCTGTAGTTCAGTTGGTGGTATATTTGGCTAGCATGATCAAAGCTCTGGATTTCACTCTGCCCTGCATATACTGTTGAGGTAATGCACACTTGTAATTTTAGCACTCAGGAGATAGAGTCAAAAAATCAGAAGAGCAAGCTCATCTTCAGTTACACAGTGATTTTGAGGCCAGACTGGAATATATTAGACTTTGCCTGTATATATTCATACCACAGAGAAATCAAGCTGAAATTGAGCCATAAGTTAGCTCCCTGCCTCTTCGCTTTCAAATTATTGGAAGATGCTGTAAAGCTATTGGGGGAGAAATGCCATGAAGGTCTTACCTCGTTGTGACCCCTATGAACTATAGTACTACTTTATCAGGTAATGTGTAGGATTTCCACTGGCACAATAGTGTCACACCCATTTGGTGAGTAGCCAACTGCTTTCTGGTTGAATCTGAAGTCGTTTCATGGGAAGAAATATATGTCTGGAATTATAAGCCCATTCAAAGACACGTGGTTGTGGAAGTACAAACCCAAGTAGGAAACTTAATACTTATTTTTTTGGCAAAACTACTGCTTAAATATTTATGTTTCTATCCATAAACTATTATTGATTTTAGCCCTAGTCAAATAAGCTTCTTCATGCACTTGTAAGCAATCCATTCAGAGGCTCAAAACCTGCTAAAGTTCTGACAGTGACTGTTGTGTGCTCAACTCTATCTAGGATACTGTATCAACCCCCTCAATGCTAGTGACACATCTTGGGAAAAGAGGTGGAAAGGCTATAAAAGCCAGAATATGGGGAGAGTGCTGTGAGATGCTGCCTTAAGAATATAACAGTCATTGTAATCATGCACATACAGCTGTTGTGTTTATCTACACAAGACATGCACAAGTATGTGTGTGTGCGAAAAATCCAACAGTCTTACACAGCTGTGGAAACTGTGTGCTACAATATTAGCCTATGAAGGAAGATGTATCTACTGGCGCAATAGAGATATGACTGGATAAACAATTATCTTCTGGTTGGATTTGATGCCATTCCCTGGAAGGTAATATATGCTTGGTAGTTTAAACCTGGGCAAAAGCCCATGGCTGCAAAAATGAAAGACCATCAGGGAGAGCTTAAGCCAAATACTATTTTCTTATTAAATGAAAATGCAGTGAGATTATTCTGCATAGTTATTCTTATAGGCTAGTGCTGCTCTCACATATGATCAAAGAACCTTCTTTTTTATGACTTCTATTTATTGTGGTGGGGTATATATGTACCATAGCATGCACACATATGGATTTCAGAAAACAACTTGTACATATTGTTAGGTCCTGGGGATAGAACCCAGGGCCTGGGCCTTGGTGACAAGCACCTGTATCCACAGAGCTATCTCAAAAGTCCTATAAAATGTCCACCTGAATGTTGGCAGTTATCAATGGAAAGATTTATAACTCAAAGTACTATTAATATCTGATTAACTGTGCTTATTGTTCTGCAGAAAACATGGGTTCAGTTCCCAGAACTCATGTGTAGGGACACACTATCTGTAACTCTAGTTACAGGTAATCCAATGCTCTCTTTTGGCCTCTACTGACATCAGGCACACATGCAAGGCACAGACATACATGCATGCAAAATACTCATACACAGAAATTATAAATAAATATATCTAAAATATAAAAATAAAGTGCTGACAATAAGTGATTGCTGGATGTTCAGTCCTCAACAAGACATCTGTCTCACACCATAGAAGCTGGAAAAAACAAAATAGAAGTTATGGAAATAATGCAAGATCCAGAGGGTAAGGAATAGTGCTATTAAACACTATATTCTCAATGTGGCATGACTACTGTAATCATGAACTTACTGTAGTAGCATCTATCTGCCCAAGACTGAGCCCTTGAACACAGGGTAGAGGCTCATGATTATAGAAGTTAATGAAGAGCTATTGACAGCAAAAGGTTTTAGGGAGAAGGAATACCATTTTCTTCAATGTTATAGTCACTGATAACTTTCTCAGAGTCTAGGAACAAAACAAAACAAAACACCTACTCATGCTCATACAAGCAAATTGAATCAAACTCAATCAGTTTCAAAAACAATATAAATATGTGAAAAAGCTAGTTGGGAAGAAGGAGGTTAAGTAGACTTACAAGAGAATAAAATAGGTTAATAGGGGTGGATTTGGTGGCAATATAATGGATTCATAAATGAAATTGTGAAAACCAAAACTATATATTTTAAGAAAATATTTTGCTCATCATTACGTGGATATTTTCTGATAACATCTAGGCATAGGCATATATAATTTATTTATTTCCTGAGCCCTCAACAGAACTGTTCCTCATAATTCATGGACATGTCAGATTGTCTTACCCTGCATCTTTAAATTAATTTAGCTTCTACTTAGCTATAAAGTTCTAAAGCCATCTTCATCTCACCTGCTGCCAATATCAAATCAGATTTCTTTATATAGACTTCTCTAGATTCTGATAGTAACATCTTTCATTTAATATCTTTCTAGCTTTCCTATGCTTTGTTGAGTTTATAAATCCATGAAAAATACAGTTCTTTATGCACTATCTGCTACTCTCTTATGATCAGTGTATCTCAAGAACAGTTATCAGATATTGTAGCAATTCAGACTTCCCATTAACATTATGCACTTAGAAGTTAAAAATCTGCATTGTATATCTTTATAGCTGATTACTTGGTTTAATAACATTCCAGAATATTTCCTTAGACTGAAACAGCCTCCAAAAGACTGACACCTCATTCTCTTGTGAGTTGTTTCCCGTTCTCCATTCCTGTTGCTTTAGCTGCAATAAACACTCAATAAATGTATTAAATTTTAATTTAATGTGGCCACAGGGGGATTGTAGAACAGGAGACATACTTGCGAATCTCAGGAATTTTATAACACTTTCTACAACTTAGTTTTCAGTACATTTTATTTTAAAGAAATGTACTCAGTGGCTTTAAATATATCAAAATCTGCCATTCTTTCTTCTTTCCCATTCGTAATCCACAACTGAGATTTCAAAATATACACAATAAAATGTTGAGCTTACATTGACATCTACTGCACTAGAAAAAGTCTTATTTCTTAATCACATGAGAATCATGTTCTTGTTCTTTATCCCTGGAGCTTTTAATATCTGTGTACTGCATTTAATGATCTGGACCCCTTAATTTACTGACATTTAATTGATCTTAAATTATATTTCCTGGAGCACTATTCCAAATAAGAAACTTTTTAAAGATAACCCAGGGCCTTATTAGTTACAGATTATGCCATTGGCTGTCATATGCAGCTTCTATACTTTCCTGAAAAAAATTATCATATTTAAAGAATTTTCTTTTGATTTTACCAGTGCCTGTATGATTATATAACTATAAGAATTTCTGTATTTCATCAATGAAATATATCATAACAAATATGAAGATTCTTTCACATTTCAATGCTAATAAGATTCAAAATTGTAAACGTGTATTTTTCAAATTCTACTGTACTTCTACCGTGTTTCACTGTGTTTTATTCTTAACACATCCCAGTAAGACTAACAGAGCTACAATTATTAAAAGTATAACAATGAGACTAATAGGGATACTATTGTACAGCTTTATAGATGGAAAAGCAACTTAAAAGTAAATCTAAGTCATGCGATTTTGCCCAAAGCACTCCACCACTAAGTACCGCAATGTCATGTAGCACTGTCATGTTAAAACTACTCTGGAAATCAGTTTGTAGGTTCCTCAGAAAATTTGACATAGCACTATCTGAGGACCCAGCTATACCAATCCTGGGCATATACCCAGAAGATGCTCCAACATGTAATAAGGACACATGCTCCACTACATTCATAGTAGTCTTATTTATAATAGCCAGAAGCTGGAAAGAAACCAGATGCCCCTTAACAGAGGAATGGATACAGAAAATGTGGTACATTTACACAATGGAGTACTACTCAGCTATTAAAAAAATGAATTCATGAAATTCTTAGGCAAATGGATGGAACTAGAAAATATCATCCTGAGTGAGGTAACTCAATCACAAAAGAACATACAAGGTATGCACTCACCGATATGTGGATATTAGCCCAAAAGCTTGGAATAGTCAAGATACAACTCACTGACTACGTGAAGCTCAAGAAGAAGGAAGACCAA
This sequence comes from Apodemus sylvaticus, assembly GCF_947179515.1. Taxonomy (NCBI): domain Eukaryota; kingdom Metazoa; phylum Chordata; class Mammalia; order Rodentia; family Muridae; genus Apodemus; species Apodemus sylvaticus. Next base: position 137,519,793 of record NC_067495.1, on the reverse strand, counting down.
AAGATACTTTGATCCTTGTTGGAAGGTGTATCAAAATACCCATGGCTCACAGCTAACCAGTAGACTGAGCATAGGGTCCCCAATGGAGCAGCCAGAGAAATGACTCAAGAAGTTGAAGAGGTTTGAAGCCCTGCAGGAGGAACAATATGTACCAACCAGTACTCCAGAGCTCCCAGGGACTAAACCATCAACTAAAGAGTACACATGAAGGGACCCATTCCTCCAGCTACATATGTAGCAGAAGATGACTATTTCAGACCTCAATGAGAGAAGAGGCCATTGGTGTTGTGAAGGCTCGATTCCCCAGAATAGGGGAATGCAAGTCAGGAAATTGGGAGGGGCAGCAAGGGGAGGGGTGGAATAGGGGCTTTTCAGAGGGCTAACACGGCAAGGGGATACCATTTGAAATTTAAATAAAGCAAATATCTAATAAAAATGTCTGTTAAATTTTTAACTGTCTATAATTATGAAACATGTTCCTATGATCTAACTACTCATCTGTCCCCTAACAACATATGATATTACTGATCATATGCTCACTAACCATATGATGACAGTCTGATCACTCCAACTTCCTCTAAGTTCTTTTACAAGACAATGAACTGCCATTGTCCATGTAAGCACTTATTTTATACACACAAAGCCAGACCAGCCTAGCCTTCTTACTGGAAAAGGATGACAGACACAATTTCTTCTATTAGTCAAATGCAAAGTCCATATTGTTTTTTATTCATATTTCAACAAGCCCTAGCCTTCATATATGCCTCTAAAATTGTCATTGGCTGATTATTTAACAAGTTCTTTAAAGAAATCTAGTTGGGAAAAAGACATGAAAGTAAAGGCAGACTATCAGGCATGCAGAAGGGGAAGAGGAGAAGTAATGGGAATAAGAAGGAATAGTAGATCAAATGACTATGATCAAAGTATAGTGTGTATAGAAATGCCATCACAAAAACCATTATTTGTACAATTATCATATGCTAATAGAAATTAACTTCACTTTACATGGTTGTTCAAAACTCTGAGATTTGAGAGCTCCTTAAGATTTTATGTATTGGTTATAAAAGATACCCACTAGTCTAATCTTCATTATTTTAAGCATAGTGATTTAAATCAAAGAGGTGGTGTTGAAGCCCAGTCAGGAAGTTTTATGAAAACTACCTGGGGGTTTTCATCACATAACTTCTATGGAGGTTAGATAACAGAATTCAAAAAGTGTCAGCCAATGTAATACTAGCTCCATAAGGTATTACCTGTGTCTCACCATTTATTACAACAGGGAGGATTCCAGGAATATGAGAAGCATCATTACTAGGTGAGAGAAGTGTCACCCAAGAGCCAACAGGAATACAGAGGAGATAGGACCTGGTGCATTGTAGATGTCTTGGTTTGTTTCATCACTCCTCATTCAGGAATGGAAACTTTACTGCATATCGCCTAACTGTTGTTAGTTGACAACCTTCAGCTCCCATCTAATACATGTTATCATCCATTGCTATACTGAATTGCCTGTGACAATTAGCTTGTAAACAGAGGTTTCTTTAAGATTCTGGTTCTGAAGATTCTAGTCTATAATTGAGTGGCCACATTGTTGTGGACTTGTAATGAGATAGGAAATCCTGGCAGGAATGTGAGGTAGAGCAAAGCCACTAATTGTGTAAATGGAGGGCAAAGAAAAGGAAAAGATTATGTTCCCACAATCCCCATCAAGGACACTATTTCAATGGCTTCCCACTAGGTTCCTTCTCCTACACAAATTTCCAGTCACCTAACTTTGGGAATCAAGTGTTTAATGCATGGACCTTAGAGGTATAAAAGATCAAACATACACAACAGTCCCTTATGGGGATTAACTCAGGTGACAAAAAGAAAGCCAAATGGCCCAACAGTGAATCCCCTTTCAAAATGTGGCATTCATCCAATGGCTTCTGAAAGCAGGGTATGAAGGCCTGGCTTCTGAATTCAACTGTGAATCTCTCCAGAGAGCCATCATAAATTCAGAGATCTCCAAGTATTGGTCAAGACCTGCAACTCACCTTTCCCAGATCAGTTCTACACCTTTGCTTTTCTTACTATGCATATATACCATATGTTTGCTAATCCTCGCCTCTGCTTCTTGTAATTACAGTCTATATTTTTACTTTCCTTGCTATATATCTCTATGTGAAGTGTCAGTTCAACAGTTGAAGTGGATGAAAAAAGCTTTACATTAAAATAAACATACAATTTGACTTTTATATGACTAGGAATTTTTATATTTTTTAATTTATTTACCTTACACGCCAATCAAAGATCCCCTTCCCTCCACTCCTCTGAGTCCCTCCCTCTTACTTTACCTCCCTCACATCAGAACCTCCTCCCTTTTTCCTCAGAAAGGGGAGGGATCCCCAAGGCTATCAACTCACTTTGGCATATCAAAGTTGCAGTAAGTCTAGGTACATCTTACCCTATTAGGGCTAGATAAAGCTTCCCAGCTAAGAGAAAATACTCCAAAGATATTTAACAGAGTTACAGACAGTCCATTCTCCTGCATTTATGAGTCCCATATAAGACCAAACTATACAACAGTTACATGTATGTAGAGGACCTAAGTTTATCCCATGCATGCTCTTTGTTTGGTGGTTCAGTCTCTGTGAGCCCCTATTGACCCAGGTTAATTTACTCAGTAGGTCTTCTTGTGGTATCTTTGACCCATCCAGCTCCTTCAATCCTACCCACCACACTTCTACAAGACTCACAGAGCTCCACCTCATATTTGGCTGTGAGTCTCTGCATCAGCTTCCATCAGTTGCTGAGTGAAGCCTCACTAATGATAGTTAAGTTAGGCTCCTATCTGCAAGTATAGTGGATTATCATTTGTAGTCAGGGGTAGGTTCTCTCTCCTGGCATGGATCTCAAGCTAGGCCAGTCATTGGTTGGACATTCCTTCAATTTCTGCTTCATCTTTACCACTGTACATCTTGTAGGCAGGACAAATTGTGGGTTGAGGGGTTTGTGGCTGAGTTGGTGTCCCAATCCCTCCATTAGAAGTCTTGCCTGGTTACAGAATTGCAATTTCAGGTTCCATATCCTCCATTGCTATGAGTCTTAGCTAAGTTCCCCCTCATAGATTCCTGGGACTTTCCACTGCCATAAGTTTCTAGCTCATCCCAGAGATTTCCCATTAGTATCCCCCCACCAGCACCCCAGCATGACTCTAGTTGTCTCTTCCAGTACTGTTGATCCCTCCTGCTCCCTTTCAAAATCCCTCCGCACTCATTCTCTTCCCTCCATCCACCCTTAATATCTATCTGTTTCCCCTTTTCTAATTCTCTATTTTAATGAGTCAAGAATCACCCCCTTGGGTCCTCCTTGTTTAGCTTCTTTAGATCTGTGGATTGTAGCATGATCATGCTATACTTTATGGCCAATATCCACTTAAGTGAATACTTACCATGTTTATCTTTCATGGTCTGGGTTAGCTCACTCAGTGTGACTTTAATAAACTGGTCACAGATTTTCATTTAATACCATGAGCAACTGACAAAGCTAAGGAGTCTGCTTGGGATTCTGCCACAAGCAAAATGGAAGCTCTTATGGAATGAGCTGGAAAGTCACTATTGTGAAAAATTAAAGTGTTTTCCTCATTTCACCCTACTGTGTCCTGCCTGGTCAATAAACTAGTTGCACAGGTCACACTATGGTTTTCTTGGCATCTTAAATTCATTCTTCTCTGAAATTCAATTTTGAAGATGATTGCTGTTGCCTATAATTCATCTTTGTAGGAAGTCATGCAGTGATTTCTGTGATGCTGCCAGAACTGAAGACACATTTTTCAGTCATTTGAATGAACCTCCAGACGGGATCCTTCATTAGTTCATTTGTTTCTCCTCAACGGTGGCAGAACTTTTTTCATTTTTGAAATATTTTAAAGTGACTCAACCAAATCTGCTGAATTGCCTAATGAGTCTCAGTTGAATATGAATTTGAAAGTAAATAATAATGTGCTCAGTTCAACAATTATTTTAAAGTAGAGTTACGAGGAAAATGTCCTCATTTGGTTAGATAACTGTCTTGCCAAGCAAGAAAGATTTTGAACATATTCTGAGTAATGTCAGGGTACTTGAGATAGATATTCTCATCTAGATATGCAAGTTACATGCATTTGAAAGTAAATAATAATGCATGTCTCCTAAGCACTATCTATCTTGAATTGTAAATTGCACTAGTAATCAATAGGTAACTGAAGGAAGCTATCATGATGAGAGGTCATCCCCTGGTGCAGCATTTGACAATCACGCCAGAGAAGAACTGCAAAGATATTTCATCAGGAATAGCCACATGTGGGCTCTATATCTGCCAGCCTCCGTTCATTATCAAGTGGCCAAAAATAGACATTTTAAAATTTGTCATATTTGTGTTATATGAATCCAGAGAATATTACTCTTATCTCTACATCCAGCACATTACAAAATATGGAAAAGCTTTTGGAAGGCATGATGTATGTTTGTTTCAGAATGCTACAAATAGAATGTGGCTATAGAAACAATTTTACATACGTAACTGAAAGTAAAGCTCAAGCCCCCACCAAATGAGAGGCTTGGTGCACTGTGAACCAGGAGGAGTTTGAAAAACAAAGTGACTTGAAACTGATTGCTCGCATTTTTCTCTCCCACAGAGAACCTGGCAGAACTTAGCACCATCCATCTTCCTACTGCTCTTCAATATCAGTATGCTACAAAGAGGAGTTAAAAGATGAGAGTATATATAGTCATGGATCTATCCCCTGTGTACAGAGTTTTCAATGGGACAGAATTGATAACTAAAGTTAAAGATACGTAGCCACTAGGAAAATATAAGCATGGGTAAAATGTTAAATTCCTCTATCTTAATATGGATCTTGGGATTTAACAAATCTAACATTGAAATCTGAATGTTTCATGCAAGCTGTCAAGAGAGAGAATCAGTCGATAATCCTACTCAGTTCTAAAGCCTCCAAACCACAACAATGACCAGCAAAACAAGATAAACCCAATGGTACAATCATGACATTTATATCTTCAGGGTATGGAACAGCCATTTAATTAGACTTACACCCTGCTCAATAGTAGAGAATTTATGTCTTGTACTATAAATCATCTCTGGCTAGTGGTGTCATGGGTCCTAGAGGAGAACCTACTATTGCTACTTTCCTAAATCAGTATAATTTCTAACTGCCTTCTTAATACTAATCTTTATATATACAGAGTTACCTTTCATCAAAGAAGTTTCTTTTTGCAGCATTTGAAGCCCATTACAGAAAAACACAATTGGTCAAAATGCTGAGAAAAGCTGTTCATTGCATACCTAGCCCAGTTGATATAACACAACCGTTACATCTAAGGCTCATGGGATATTGTAGAAGAAAGAGTAGAAATATAAGGGCCAGAGGGCCAGGACACATGCCAAAAAGCTGTGTCTTTTATATAGAACATTGAAGCTACAACCACAAAATCTCAATAATGTGGCTGCCTAAACAAAACCTGAACTATGACAATAACAATTGTCGTGTTCACGGGGTTAGGGGAAATCTCACAATATCCCACCTCTACATGGAGAGCTACAGAAAATTAAGGATTGCTGGGAAAGAAATAATCAGTCTCCCTAAGGAATAAGCCCCAATCATTAGTTATATAATGCTAATGGTCAGCCCTAAATACATATAAAGGAAATGCTAAATAGATTCAGTAGGAGACAATGGGGGGTTCATGGGAGGAGTTAGAGGAGGGAAAGATAGAGATGATACAAATACAATATTCAAGTACGAAATTGTCTTTACCTAGAAAACAAACACAGCTTTAAAAAGCAACTATACTGAGCTCAGCACTGAGTTGAGTTTAACATCACAAGAAATAAAGAAATGAATGAGACATGCCAGGATTATTTTAGTCAGTGTTCTATTGCTGTGAAGAGATATTGTGACCATAGCAACTCTTAAAAAGGAAAGCATTTATTTGAGGCTTAAAGTTTCAGAGACTTAGTTCATTAGGTACACAGGCAGACATGGTACAAGAGAAGTAGCTAAGAGTTATACATACACATCATCCAGTAGCAAGAAGAGTATGCCCTCAACCTAGACTTTGAGGGGGAATTTCAGACCTTGGTGCTAGCCAAAATCTCCAACCTAGGGTGGAGCTCTCAGACCAAGGTGAGCAGTGGAGCCAACTCCCACTTAGCAGCCATCCCCAACTACCTCTCCAGGTTACCCAGGCAGGTAACCTGTGGGCAGCTACAGAAGAGAGCCACTGGGCCTGTCTTGGGCTTTGGAAACCTCAAAACTGATCCCTGGCGACATACTTCCTCCAACAAGCCCACACCTACTTCAACAGGCAATACCTCCTAATACTGCTCAAGTACTGCCACTCCCAGACAAAGCATCCAAATATACCGGCCTATGGGGCTATTCTTATTCAAATCACCATATTGACTATGCTTTCCAAAGATTTACACTTTAAGGAAGAATGTAGACTTAAGTACCAAAACACTCTGTGATAGGCTTTAATGCTCCTGCAAAAGTAGTTATCACTAGCATAATTAGTAAACAATAGGTATTGGCAGTGTTGAAGGTACAGCATTGACATAATCACTTAATAGCCACTAATGCTTTATCTTATATTTCATAATTGTTATTTTACAGCACCCCTATAGATGAACCATTCCTGGCTTTTGAAAGTGTTTCTGCTTCATGGGAAGACTATTACTTTTCAAAGCATAGTATAATGTGTTTTAAATCTCTATTCTGTATGTAAAAAGACCTCAAAGATGATCTCATATTAACTAGATATAGAAACAGGAAACAGAAACCAAAATGGAAACAAATAGTTTTAAACAAGGAAACAATGGATGAGACATGTTTGTTTCTAAGAAAAGTAAGACACTTTACTCCACCCAGCTAGCCTCCTTGGAATTCTCAAAAGCAAGCAAAGTGTCAGAATACACTATTACTTATTACTATTTCTGTCTCAAAGAAATGAATTCAGCATTTCAATTATATTCTTCCCTGTAGGGAAGCACAGCTGATACATTATTTATTTAAAAGGAATTAAAATTAAAAATGCTACCATTTTCTTAATTTGTCTTACTTTATATCAATAAATTTATTTAAATTGCAAAAAGTGAAGCACATACAGGTCTCAAGCACTTAATCTTTTCAGCATTAACTTTTGAACAAGATGACCCTTTGAGAAGATGCTTTAAGTAATTATTTCATCTTATTGCACCATTTTGAAAGAAATTTACACTTTTAATCATAGAGTCATTTCTGACACTCTGAATAGTAATTCTGACTGGATATTTCAACGAGAAAATATGAGAGGATATCTCAAATAATCCTAAACCAGAGTGAATGATTTTGTGTGTGTGTGTGTGTGTATGTGTGTGTGTGTGTGTACATTTGCCTTTGTTTGTTAATGTACCAGAAGTAATTAGGGACATTTTATCATATGCTATGGGAGTAGAATGACTACTTTTATATGCTATCCTCCCACCCAGAGATGGTCTGTAGCTTTTCCAGATGCTAGTCAACAGAGCTCATGACAGTTTAGCTCTTGACTCTCAAAGGGAAGAAAGACGGTGCTAACATGAAGCAGAAGACCCTTTTTCCGCCTTGACCTGTGCTTTGAAGCATGTGTCTGCACTTACCTCATGTTTATACCTTTAGATAAGCCAGAAGGTAAAGACAGCTAAGTTACTGTCTGCTCAACCATCACTGCCCAGCTTCATGGACACAAAAGGACATTTTAATCTGTCTTCTGATTCCCACTGAGCCACCTATTTTCTCTTTCACACCAGGGACCTCACCATCCTTAGTGTCTGAACTGAGTTATTGCTAAGTAAGAGCACTAGTCCTTGCCATTCAGGAACACAGAAGAATCCACTGATATAGCTGAGGAATGAAATGAGCTATGATTGAGCGATATTAAAAGAAGCCCTGTAAAATATAAATGAAAAGTACTCCCTGCAAACTAAATTTAATGAATCATTTATGTAACATGAACTCACAACCAAAGTTGTGACTTTAATTTTTGAACTTTGTCATGGATAGAACTAGAAAGAAGAAACCTTCTCACAAAATTCTGTATTACAGCCTTGGGGAGATGTCAACTGACATGCCTCCCAGGCTGTCTAACTGCTTCCAACACTGTCATGAAAACTACACAGAAGCTTTTTTGTAAGAAGTCTTAAGCAATTCATATTCTATCCAACTCTAGGGCAGTTTGGCTTAGCCAGAAATGATAAAGGTGTGTCACTCCCTTCTAGAATTTCATAGACCATTTGTTGATCATAGCTGCTATCTAGTGATTATGCATAGCTCCTTTATGAAATCATGTCACTCTACAGCTAGAACATCCTCATCCCACTCATAATATCAGAACATCCTAGTCTTAATTCACAGTCTGTAGAGCCCTGTAATGATAATGATTTTTTTATTCCAACCAGGTTGCAACATCACAGCTTTGGCCATTGTGACTTAGTATGATATTTATAATATCACCTCACATAAAAGTTTATCCTATTTTGGGTTATTATGATTTAATTACATCACTTCTCCCTTCCTTTTCATCTATCAAAACCCTCCACATCTTGTTTCTCTAAAACTACCCTGAACCTAGACTTGAGAAGCTCAGAATAACAAATTCCACCTTAGTAGCAAACAGTACTTGTTGAGGCTCTGCTGTAAGCAAGAAACTGAAGAGGCAAGAAAAACATGCATATTTTTATAACATGAAAACAAAACATATGTGTGTTTGTGTCATTCATAGATTCATTTTGCGTTAAGGTATGACTTTATGTAACAAAGAGGCTTCTTGAGAAAGCAATTGTAAATCATAGGTAAACCGAGCTAAATGAGGCTGAATAAAAACCAATATGGTTTCCCTACTTTATTCAGTCCTACCTTTAACGGAAAAGTAACTCAACAATAATATAATAACCTCTGTTGTAAGTTAAATGAATTGTCTAATTGATAAATAAAAAATGAAGAAGCTCAGATCTGACTTCCTTCTGGCTTCTACTTTCTCTCTGCTCTTACAGTGGAGGGAATCCACACTGGCTTACTTCTGATGTGGTTGAGTGGGGAAAACTGTGTCCTTTAGGGACTCTGTATTAGGAAACTCAGTTCATTAACAGAACTGAGGTCACACACATTTTCCCAAGCAGCTTCCTAAGGTAAAAAAAAAAAAGTGACATTTTTGTTTACTTCATATACCATATAATTTTTCTCTCCATTTTTACTGAAGTAAATAGGGGAGAGAGGTGTCCCTTTAGAAATCTTAGTAAACACCTTTCATAGGGCCACATAACACCAAGGATTTTGCTTGGCTTCACACTTATATATGTCCAGATAATTAACAGATTTATTGGTCACGGAAATGTGAGGAGAAGACTACTGAGAAACTTCTGAAAAGAACTCCTTAATCTTTTAAAGGTGATTTAAAGACAGAATGCCCCCAAGCTTTGTATGATACTTTGGGAAGATACTATTTCTACAGCCACAGTGAAGGAATAGCATGAGACTGAAGATGGTCAAAAGGATAGGTGGAAAGTATTGAAATATTAGCCAATATTACTAAAATGCTACCATAACCAATTCCTTAGTCAACAATCTCCTAAATTTTCTGAAATACAGAGTAATAAATCACTTTGAGTTTTAAGTCAATTTGAATTGGGCTTTCCATTACTTCCATTGTAAATGTCCAAAAAATCAGTGAACACAGTTATTGATTACATTTTCATGAGAAGCAATGATAGTAAACATGCATACACATAGCTTGCATACCTTTAGACATTGATGCCACATACACTGAAGAAGGCAAAGAGACACATTGAAAGGTTGTTTTACTTCCAGTGGTTTGGGGAGGATTCACTGAGGAGGAAATACTGTTTGACTTACATATGAGAAGACAAAGAACAAATGATCCAAATAGGAATAACAGCAAGCAGAAAGACCCCAGTTGGAGAATTTTTCAAAAAGAGAAACTAATGTGTCTGGAGCAGAGTGAATGTAGGGGAAGAGTAGGACATGACGTGAACAAAGTAGACAGAAGATGACAGAAAGTCTCACTTAAGGAGAAGCATAGATGTTCCCCTTCCTGCTAATGGGAATACTTTCAAAGGTTTTAAGCACTGATTTGATTGAAAATATTCTAAAGCATTGTGATGGTGTATATATATATATATATATATATATATATATATATATTGTTAATTTTGAGTAAATGTGTGTGTGTGTGTTTGTGTGTGTAAATACTATCACACACATATCTACAATCTAGTGAAGAGCTGCTCAAATATTTGCTGACAGGTAATCTCACAGTGCCCCTTTCAGAGTACTTCCCAAAGAGAATGGGTTTTGAATTGAAGACTGAGTATCATTGAGAGCCAGAATGTATTAAGGGTGACTTTCCTTTCTTCTTCATCTGGAACATCTGTCATCCTTTGTCTTTGGACATTAGAGCTCTCATTTCTCAAATCTGTGGATGTGGACTCAAAATTATTCTGAGTTCATTGGCTTGGTTTGTTCTGGGGCATTTTAGCTATTGGCTTTCCCAGTTGGTGGATTTGGAAAGTGTTAACTTGTGAAACTTGATGGCCTCTATAAACACGGAAGCCAGTTCTCATAATTAATCTCTGGAGAGATTGTGTGTGTGTGTGTGTGTGTGTGTGTGTGTGTGTTGTCTCCTACTAGTTAGTTTTGTTTCTCAGGAGAACCCTCATAGATCGTCTACTGCAGCACTTTCTATAGCTTTAGTCAATAATAAAACTCACTATCTACTTCACAAGTTCCATCCTCACATCAGCCATTATCTCCAGAAACTACTCAGTCTTCTAAACTTCATTAGTCATGAATCAGTATTTATGTTTCTCACCTTATAAACATTTTCAATCTCCAAAAGGATGATACATCCTTAATATTTAAATACCTATATTGCATACCTCGTGTGTACCTACCTATATGAAGGACATAACTTGTTTCTGATTATGTCAAAATATACAGTATTAGGAAAATAATATATCTATATTTGTTAATGATGCCAGTGACCTAATTTCTTTTGCTTCACTTTAGAGACAAGTAATAGCCATATTTTGCTTTTATTTAAAAATATCTGCATGAAATATCAGAATTAAAACATACACTATTTCTCATAGAAACAAAATTTTACTAGAAGCAAAACAACAGAATGTAGATTCTGTGTGTGAAGGGTGAAAATGTTTTATTAAAGAAAACTGTACAAGTTGTCATGGAAATTGTTCTAATTCAAGACTTTCTGGGTACAGCAATATTTTATTTTGGAACTTATCACATTTCCTCAAATTCAAGACATGCAGCCTCATAGCAACTACCAAATTTGTAATACAAGGTAATAAATTTGGTCTGGGTCTTTCTCTTTTTTGGCGGGGTCTTTCTAATGATTAGAAAAAGAGAAAGAAAGCATTAAACTATACTGTATCTCCTTTTCTTTACAGCTAGAATATAAGTATACAAATAGATTTTGTGTCCAAGAAGTGAAAATATAGTATATAGTTTTAAAAAAAAACAAACCCTTTTGTTGTCTTCTGGATACAATTGTGCTGGCATTATTATAATTGCATATAAGTTAGCTGGAGGATATTGAAGCTCATGGGATAAACACTTACTCCTTCCCTTTATCTTCCCATGTCATGTATAAAAAAGAGAGTACTAAATACTTAAAAGAAAACAAAAACCTTGACAGCTAAGAGAGTGGCCATGATGAACAATAGACCTCTTTCCTGCTATAGGTGATTCTAAATATGAAAGGGATGAAAGTAGAGACAAAAGAAAAACACGTTGTTGTTGTCCTCAAGATGCATGACATGATTCTAAAATGAAAATGCAAGAAATTGGCCAGGTTAAGCCTTATACACACAAAGTCTGAGTTTCAATACCCAATAGCATGAAAAAACAAATTCATATATACTGGGCTATAGCTCTATGGTAATGTGATAGTGTTCTTGCCTTGTAAATCACAGAAACACACACACATACACACACACTATAATATATGAATATATTGATGTGTATATATGTGTATAGAAACACATAATTAACATATTTTGCATAAGTGGGACAAAATATATGACATAAAACATTTAAAATAAGAAAAACCTGACAATTGCAAAGATTTCATTCTGTGACCATTAGTTCTGTTGTTTCTGAGCCTATGTGAGGCTAAATCATCAGATTGTCACAGCAGGTAGCCAACTGGCAAAAAGAACTGCTTATATGATAAAGGCCAACCATAGTGAGTACCCTTCAAAGGCATACTCCAAATCACCTGTTTCCTCCAACTAGACTCTACTCTGTAATCAACTCTTAAGAATTCATTATTTATCAACAGGATGTTTAATACACGAACCTGTAGGAGCATATTTTAGACTCAAAACACAATAATAATTTGTATAGAAGATCTTTGTGTCTTTCTGTATATTTGTGTGTGTGTGTGTGTGTGTGTTATGTACAGAATTTTTACAGTACTGCCAAGCATATAACATTCTACATGACTACTAAGAAAAATTTGAGCTTTTCTAGATGTATACTGGCAGTCTCTGAACCAGTGTGCCTTTAAAAGAGAAAACAACTCAGACTTTTAAATTCTTTTATGAGCCATCCAGTCAAAAGAGTTTTGCTCAGCAGTACCCCTAGGGCTGTATGAGAGAAACTCTTTAAAGGGCTGTGGTTTAATCTAGAAATGTCATGAATGAAGAGACTATGGATCATGGCAGATAAAGGATTTCCTCAAGATACAGTTGTTCTTAACTGGAAACAACTCAGATGTCCCACAACAGAAGAATGAATACAGAAAATGTGGTTCATTTACACAATGGAATACTACTCAGCAATTAAGAATGAGGACATCATGAGTTTTGCAGGCAAATGGATGGAACTAGAAAATATCATCCTGAATGAGTTAACTCAGACCTAAAAGGACATGTATTGTATGTGCTCACTGATAAGTGAATATTAGCCAAAACAGTAGATAATACCCCGGATACAATCCACAGAACTCAAGAATGCTAACAAGCTGAAGGATGCCTCAATCCCACTTGGGAGGGAGAAGGAAGCAATCATGAGTGAGAGGCAGAAGGAGTGAGGGACTTGGGTGGGAGAGGAAACAGGGAGGGGAAGAGGATAACATAGTCAGGTATTGGGGAGAGGGAACAGGACTGAAGCCCTGAGGGCCAGCAGAATGAACAGAGACTGGCAACCTTTGGAGGTGGGAGCTGGGGGGACCCTCTAGAATGTACCAGAGAAAGGGGAGGTGGGAGACTCTCAGGACTCGAAGGTAGGAACCTTAGATGAAATGCTCTATAATGGGGAGAGGTGTCTCTTCTCCCCCCCTGTAACTAAGTTGGCTAGCGGGCACCTAACTCTTCTGATGGCTACCTCTGGCCTTTGTTCTGTGAACAATAAGGCTCTACACCTCGGCTATTGACACCGCCCCCAAGCCGGCGTTTACCTGAGCCACCAGGCTGAAGGCAGACGACCCGCTGAGTCCTGGAGCCAGAGGATTCACAGCACCGCCTTTGAAGCTACCGACTTCTGGGGGGTTGGCCGATCCCCCAAATGTCTATATAACCTGTCTTAAATTTATTAAAACCAGTCTTGACTGGAATCCTCGCCTTGACTCAAATCTCTTTGTCTCTGTCCCTGTACCCCAAGATTCTCTCAACAGGTAACCTGGTTCACATGTAGCTGCTGGCGGTTACAGAGAGGGAACTTACAGAGTCCATCTCCAGTAGAAAGACAGGATATCAAGTGAAGGGATAGGGTTGCCATCCCACAGTCAAAAACTCTGACCCAGAATTGTCTCTGTCTGAAAGAACTGCAGGGACAAAAATGGAGAAGAGCCTGAGGGAAAGGAGGTCCAGTGACCTGCCCAAATTGGGATCCAGCTCAGTGGGAGACCCCAAAGCCTAACACTATTATTGATGTTATAGTGGGCTTTCAGATTAGAGTTTAGTATGGCTGTCCTCCGAGAGGCCCATCAAGCAGCTGAAAGAGTTAAATGGAGATATTTACATCCAACCAATGGATAGAAGTTGGTGACCCCTGCTTGTGGTTGAATTAGGAAAAAGCTGGAAGAAGCTGAGGAGGAGGACAACCCCATGGGAAAACCAGCAGTCTCAACTAAACTGGACCCCCGAGATCTCCCAGATACTGGAACACCAGCCAGACAGCATTCACCAGTGAAGTCCCTGACACATACACAGAAGAGGACTGCCAGGTCTGACCTCAGTGAGAGAAGATGCACCTAACCCTCATGCGACTTAAGGTCCCAGGGAATAAGGAGGTCTGGTGGAGTAGGGGGATTGGGGACATCCTCTTGGAGATGGGGGTGGATAGGAAGAATGGGATGAGGAACTGTGGGAGGGCAGACCAGGAGGAGAATAACAACTGGTCTATAAAAAATAATTAAATAATAATAATAATAAAAGAATAGAAACCCAATTTGTTCTCTCTCTTACTCGCTTTCATTAAATCACAAGATTAATACCCGTTAAATATTCAAATGCCATATCTTTAACAGTCAAATAAGCTCTATTATAAGAACAACCCTAAGGCAATTTTATTTCTTGCACTAACACTTTAAAAGATCTTTCTCTAATGGCTGACTCAAATGATAATTTAATTATAATTGTTATTTCCAATATAAGAAAGTCTGCCTCTTTTTAGCTTTACACTTCAAATATTAAATTATTATGAATTTATCCAGCACACAAATTACACATGGAAACCAGCTTCGAGGCAATGAAGTGTAAAACTAGAAATTGCTTCTTAATTCATTTGTCAATTAAAGAAAAATAAAAATAAGTGAAGACCATGGCCTTGCCATTTTAAAAGATGTTTCTGAAAATAAGGGTTGTAGATCAATATGCTGTGCTCCATATATTCAGGGAGGACTTAGAGCATTCATCTACTGAAATAAAACACAGAAATTGTGAAGATTTCTTTTAAAACTACCACACTGATGATTCATATCTAATTTTTGTATTTATCACAGATAAGAAAAAGTGAGTTGATATTTTTAAAGATGAAATATTCAAGAGCAAATTCATCAGTTTAAGCCTATTTTTGTAATTCCACCTTATAATATGAATATCTGCTTGCAAAAGGGCAAGAAACTCACAATTGAGCAAATAATACATTTTCTCTTATAGCTTTACTTAATTTCAATCCTTGACACTAGGGTAATAAATAATTATAATTCAACAGATAACAATGGGACTGTATAAATACGTATTAGTGATCTCAAGAATTAACCAGAAAAAATGGTTAATGCCTCACAACACATGATGTAACTCTTAGATTCAGTCTCAGAAATAAAATACCCTCAGATTGTCGTTAATGTCCCAGAGCTAAAAAGCAAAGAACGAGCTTTCCCCCATGAGTTAAGTGTTACAGAAAACAAGTATTATCTACCCTTGACAGTTGCTTGATTGCCTTTGAGCTTCATCAGAAATATTCTCACAAAAAAATTTGGTTAATTCCAATATTTTTCTGAAGCAAGTCATAATCTAAAGTAGATTTAGCTGAGAAAATGTTCAATTCATGAATATTAGCATTTATGATTCTTAATTTATGCTAGCCATTCATCCATTACACGTGTATCTTTGGAATAAATGTAATCTGGGAGAACTGCCATATTACAGGAATTTTCAACTATTTATAAACACAGTGTTTTTAATATCTTCTTAAGGTTAAATCCCTCTCCCTCTCCCTCTTTGCTTTTTCTTTCCCTTCGCCCCCCCCCCCACCTCTCTTGGTTTTTCTGAGACAGGGTTTTTCTGTGTAGCTTGGCTGTCCTAAAACTCTGTAGACTAAGCTGGCCTCAAATTCATAGAGGTTGCCCCTGACTCTGCCTCCTGAGTGCTGGGACTAAAGATGTGTGTCACCACTGTCCAGCTTCCCATGTCTTCTAAAAGTAATTGTACCAACTAATTTATCCTATGAAAACTAAGGCACTACTTAAGCAAATCAAGAAAATTACTTTTAAATGTAATTTCATAGCAATGTCAAGGACAAAGGAACTTTTCAGTGACTTCAGTGATTTCCAATATAAAAGGTTTCTAAATTTTCCAGAGCAGGTAATACAAGCACACACTGACCACTCAAGCAGTTTTGCCCTGAATTTAGCAGTACTTCTGGTACAGTGATTTCCTTGAAGGGCACCATAGCCTTCTGTAATCCTGCATTAAAAATGTTTCCATGGTGATCAGCAGGAGACCAAGCACTTACTTACATCAGCAGGGCCTTATCAAGGAAACCTGCCACTCACTGCTACTTCTTTGCTTCAGCCGCATGTTTGCTCAAACAAGCTGACTCATTTGCCTTTTCAATAGATTGGATCTATGAAAAATAGTGTAGGGAGTACTGTTCCATATTGACTCCACTAGGGGAAAGCTATAAAGTTGCTTAGCCACGATGTTTATCCACTAATGTAGCCTGTTATCCTGCTCTGCTTGTTTGGATATCCTGAGGGATAAGCAAACTGGAGAGTTCATACTATATTGACCTTTCTTTTGCTACTCATGCATTACATTACCTTGGCAATGCATTATGATAAAAATATCACTTACATTGTAAGAGACTGGAACTTTTGCTGGACCTCACAGCCAGGTAAAGTGAATAATATACCCTGGGGGTTCACTTAAAACTTAAGACTTATATCGTACTTTGTACTCAGCCTGTTTGTTTAACCGATTTTCAGAGAAGAATGTAACAACCAACCTTACTTGTTTTGAATTTCTCGTGTGATCAATTTTTACAACCTAAGCTAATGTATAGCTGTAATCATCCACTACTTCTCCGACCCAAGTGTAAGGTAAGTGTGATTACATGTGTAGTGGGACAATCATTTGCGAGAAACTTGAAATACTCTCAAAGCAGCCTTACAAACACTACAAGTGGCATTCAGAGGCTGCCAAAGAGTATGTTTGTTATGTGGTTCAATGTGAGTCAGAGTTTTATCCCTTATAAAATTCTGTTAAAGATTTCTATAAAATGCCTGTCTTAGGTAGGGTTTCCATCACTGAGAAGAGACACCATGACCAAAGCTCTTAGAGGGGATGACATTTTATTGGGGCTGGATTACAGTTCAGAAGTTCATTCCATTATCAGCACGGCAGGAAGCATGGAAGCATGCAGGCAGACAGGTGTGGAAGAAGGAACCAACAGTTTCTATATCTTGATCCATCAGGAGAAGACTGTCTCATGGACAACTAGGAGGAGGATCTCTTCCACAATGTCCTGAGCATAGGACCTCAAAGCCCTCCTACCTAGTGACACACTTCCTCCAACAAGACCACACCCATTCCAAAAAGGCCAAACCTCCAAACAGTGCCATTTCCCATGAGCTAAGTATATTCAAACCACCATAGCATCCTTCACTACCTCCCCATAGGATGCTTTCTTTCCTGTTCAATAAAAGAGACAGCAAAGTCCTTTGTTATGGACACACACACACACAGAGAGAGAGAGAGAGATACAATGACCCATAGACTCATAAGATGGTATTCAGGCAGGTATAAATTCAGACCTAAATAAAATACCAGCAAGGACAACTGAAAACAACTAGCCAAGTAGAGAATTCAAATCTCGGCTGGCTCTTGGAAAGATGACACCAAGGTATAATGCTTTTGCTCCTTTCCTTAATGCAGCATTGATGCATTATTAGGTGACTCAAAGTTTATTAGTAATCCATGCAAACTTACAAATACTGTCTAAATCTGTCTTTGCTACTGAAGTTTTAGTTTCTCTGTTTTAATTTTTACCGAGCAAATCTGTCAGACTACTTGAGATAAAAATTAGTGGTAAATATATGAAGCTCCAGAAACAAACAATCTGAGTTTATAAGCCATCTGCTGTGGTTTTAAACTTTGTTCCCTCCAAAACACATGAGCAGAGTTAACAGCACTGTATCACTGTTGAGGGGAGACCAAAACACACGGCCTGTTATCAAAAGGGGAGGTCAGGTTCCTTTCTTGCCCCTTTGCCCTTCAGCTACTAGTTAGCTATCTGAGCTCCTTTGTCTCTACCAAGACAGAAGTCACAGGTAGACAGTGAACCTCTCCAAAATGCCTGAGCACTCAGCAATTTGGCATAAGTGAGCAAAGAAATCAGACTCTTTCTGGAGCAGAGTAGGTAGGATTCTGTAGCATTACAATATTACACCACTTGGATAGGCTTCAAAGTGAGATATACCTGTTTGAGCTATACTTGTCTAGGTGTAAGTCCGCTATTTTACCCTAGGCATAGGAAGTTGGAATTCTTTAGCTCTTAGCAGTAATCAGTGTCATGAATCCTACCTAGGCTTGTGTTGTCAGCCACCCTTATTCTTCAAGAATTGACAGAGCCTTGAATTGCCATCCTGGCAAACATGACCTGCTGTTTTTTTCTTCTCTAGTTCCTTATATAGTCTATCCTTATATGTTGGTAGACCACCAGAGAGTTCCCACTCTGTCCTAGCTGGAAATGAATACATAGTTATCTATAGTTCACCAAAAACACGTGATGAGAAAACATCAGCACAAACTATCTAAAGTACTTGTAGCTGAAGCTTTAACTTCAGGAGCTGAAGTAATCAGTTGTATTTATTAAGCAGTTTTTTCAAGGAACCTGTGGCACCTCCAAAATAGGCAGTGGTGTCATTAGGTTAGTTTTACTGACTATCTAGCTAACATTCTTTTTACTTCACCAGGTCAGCAAAGGAGACTCTAACAGCTGCCAATTATGAATCAAACTTCTCTATCCCCTAATGTTTTATTATTTACAGGAAAATGAACATCAGAATATATAAAATACAATATTAAAGGACTAGCCACTAACATTAATATCAAATTTTACCAATGCTTTAACAATTGTCAAATACCTACCCTGTGCCAGGGTAGAGGGTAGAGGAGGGACACTCTCTCATATTTAAATTTCACCTTGCACTTTATACTGATACAGCAAGAAGGCCTTTGCCTGATTGCCAGCACCTTAATCTAGGACATCTTGTTTTCCAGAACTGTAATACAATAAGTTTCTATCCACTACAAACCACTCTTCAAAGTATCAGGAAATCCAGAGTAACACAAAATAGATTAAGACATCAACTTACAAGCTGGATGATTTGAGGCAAGGTACATATAAACATTCTCAAGATTGATTTCTTCATATTATCCAATATGAACTAAGCCCCCCATGAACACTAAGACAATGCTTGCATAATCAAAAAACAGTCCAATCAATGTCATGAGATTAACTACACATATTTATTGCCTATTGTACATCAGAAAATATAGATAATACAATTTTTTTAAAAAAAAAACTAAAACCTTTGCCCATCAAATTACCTAGCTAGAAATAGTCAACTGAGGGAAATGTATTCAAATAATCATATGATTTTCAGTGATTAATTTAATCTGTACTAAGAATGTGAATCAATCTTATGTAT
Source organism: Apodemus sylvaticus (assembly GCF_947179515.1). NCBI lineage: Eukaryota > Metazoa > Chordata > Mammalia > Rodentia > Muridae > Apodemus > Apodemus sylvaticus. The sequence continues at coordinate 137,500,318 of NC_067495.1, read as the reverse complement.
CTTCTTAACTTAATCTGCAATATTACAGCAGAACAGTAGCTTTTTTGCTATCTCAGAAATACATCCACCATTCCATATTTAAAAATAAAAGGTTATTTTACTACCCATAATATTACATTGGCATATGAGTCCAGAAGTGAACTAACTCACCCTTATTTAAAGGGAAAACCAATGACAAATAGCAATACTATCATGGTAATCATAAACAAACATAAGTTTGCAATTCTTGTGGTTTCTGCTTAGGAAATACGCTCTAAATTAAAGAAAGTTAAATGATACAAAAAAAGATTTTCAAAAACAATTATAGCTTGTGATAAAATACCTCTTGCCCAAAAGCAACTTGGAGAAGAAAGTGTTTATTTGGCTTACATATTGCAACCATAGTCAGTCATTGAGGGAAGACAAGAACTCAGAGAGAAACCTGGAGGCAGGCACTTAAGCAGAGGCCATGGAGGAGCAATGTTTACTGGCTAGCTTCCCATGGCTTTCAGCTTGCTTTTCAATACAACACAGCACCTTGTAACCAAACGTAGCACCACCCACAGTGGATTGATCCCTTTTTTATTAACCATAAATCAAGAAAATGCCACACAGTTTTGCCTACAATCTGAAGAAG